>NC_068407.1:2440875-2540875 GCF_023724105.1 Carassius gibelio | reverse complement strand
TCCTTGTTTCGAATGACACTACGGCCCACCTTACATCTTAAAGCTAAAGCTGGACCTAGATGACTTTTAGACCACACCGTACAACAGTTCTGGCGTAAACCTTCCCGTCCGCTAAATGTCACCCAGCGTTTGGGGAAATATACCTGCGCTTTCATTATAACACCTGTTTTGTATGTCACTTGCCAAACTGGCACCATCATCGCCCTAATTTCTTTAAGAGGGGATTCATGCTACATTGCAGAACAGAAGTGTTTTAGAAAGCATAATTGCCATGCAAATTCCAATCAGCGGGGTTTATGATATTTATTTATTTATTTTTAAAGAGGAAATGTTGTTTTCAGTAGAGTTACGCAAGCATTCATGGATTTAGCCGACAGCTGTTTAGCAGCGTATTATTTTCTCGCTGCGAAGGTGGAGAAAAAAGTGAGAGAGCAGGAACGAGAAGAAGAAAGACAAATCTTTTTGGAGGCATAAATGCATGACGGAGGACGCATATTGTGTTTACTTGTGAGAAAATGAGGGGAGGCAGGTGAAAAATATGTGTCTGTACTTGTTCAAATTTAAGACCCGCAAATTTGCACCCTATTTCAATTTGCCTGCGTGAGGCAGCAAGTGCAAATAGCTTATTGAGGGTGAGATTAAAGCAGAAACGGAGGAGAGGGGCATAAATCTGACAGGGCTGACTTGTACCGTCATGTAAGCGTAATGACTATCACACTGAATCAACTGCCGGAGCTCGCGGCAGCTTAACACGGGGAAAATTTTCCTGATGTGTGTGCGCGAGCGTGCACTAAACCCTTGGCAGTAATGCAGCCGTACCGTGTGACTAAATTTTATAGCTCATGAAGCATATTAGCGGCAGGCTGTATCCGCGCCCCATTCAAAAGGTGATTTCAATTTCAGATGCTCATTTTTCATGAAGATAAATACGCCACGTGTCGCAATTCCCCTGAAGTAAATATTTCAGCAATAGAAGGCTACTGGGGGATGGGGGCGGAGACGCAAGTCTGATGTGTTTTTATGTATTTATTTATTTTTTCATTTGTATGGTAAGTGGCGGGACTTGTGGCCTATCGGGGAACAAATTGAATGTTTAATCTGCAAGCATGCAGATGGGACCCGGTGTCGTAGTCTGAGACTTGTCTCAGGGTGAATTGAGAGTTCTCCTGCACGCACCAGTAAAGCTGATGTTTGGTCTGTTGGGGCCAACGTTTGTGAAATCAATGATCACTGTGACCTTCCACAAAGAAAGTGGCCAATTTGACCACATTTCCAGATAACCGCCCAAGCCGAGGTGTGCTAAGTACACGCAAGTGCATTCAGATAGGCGCGCTCAGTGGAACGGTCCAATTGTTAAATGAAAAGTTGAGGAGAGACTTTGGCGGTCCCCCAGGCATCGCTACAGCGGCGTGTCCCTTGTAGCGTTATTGCATTTCATAGCATAGCTCTTGTTTATCAAACGTGGGTTTTATTTGCGCGATGCAGCCATGTCAGCAGTGGAGGGGAGCTAGATAGTCTACGAGTCTAGCGCCGTACACTAGATGTGTTCCCCGAGGTCATTAAAAGTGTGAATATCTGCATTACTCCGTGGTGTTTTGCTGAAACTGTTGTTTCTCGGAGGGCGAGTTCACTAATATCCGCCTGGGACAGATAGAGGAAGCATTACATCAACAAATCCACTCATAAACACAGCGAAAAATCGCCCAATAATTGGATTATTTTCTTGTTGTTTTAAAGTTAATAAGTGAAAAGATATTCAATTGCGGGGCCCAGTTGCAAGCTTGTTAGAGTTTTTTATTTATTTATGATTTGTTTCTCTCTTTTTTCCCTGTGTATTTCTTTCCTTCATCCCTTCATCTAGTCTGCTCCAAATCATAACCATTCAGTGGAATTTCCCACAGGTTAACTTCAACTGAGAAGTAGTAACATCTACACGCAATATGAATGCTTCTGAGCAAAATCTCAACTGTCCCATATAAGGTTATGAATACTTATGCAATAGAATCAAGTTTTTTATTTTATTTTATACATTTTACAAAGATGTTATAAAACATCAAATTCTTGAATTGCATTAAAAATTATTGTGACGGATATGTAACAAGACAGTAGACTAAAATGATACATAGACATTTTTTTTTTTTTACCATTGCATGCCCAGTTTGGAATCATATTTCCTTTTATCTTTCAAAAACAATGTGATCTGTTTGTGCTTCCTCTTCTTTTGAGCCGAAAGCCCCCTAGTGGCATGCGGCGGTTTGGAAACCACCTCTCCCTGTGGCTTGTCATTCTAATACAGCTGAAAGAGCTATGAGATCCTTTAATAACCCTCCAGCTCATCGCCCCCAAACCCCAGCGTGCGTGTGGCGGCCCCTGAAGGAGCCGCATCTCCATGTATGCTGACACATTTGTGTACCTGCGACAGAAAAGACAGAGGCCAAAACGCTGTCGGCTCTTGCCTCAACTACTGCTCTACAAAATCAACCTGACAACTCGCTGTTTCCTCCATGGAGAAAAGTGTTTTTCCCCCACCCGTTGTTTTTTTTTTTTTTTCTGTAGTAAAGGATGCTTGCATGTCAGTCCTGTGAGCGAGAGCTTCCTTATTATTTGCCTATAACCCTGTTTGAAAGCCCATGTGTCCCGCGCAGACAGGCGAAAGCAGCGGTGTCAGTTATACGGGTAACAGCCATCAGAGGGACAGCAGCTTTGGAATGCATGTCTCCTTCTCCGCTTCCTTCCCTGTCTGAATTTCACTCCACTTCAGACCATTTATCCTGCTGTGCTGCGAGCACTTTGTCATTCCCTGTCCCTCGCGTTCACTTTTAAAGCATGCAAGTCGGATTCTGTCATCTTGCTGCTTCCTCACAGAACTCATGGTTCACTTGTTGCTGCTTAAATAAGCAATTTATTTGAAGGTGGTGGGTCAGATAGGAATGAAAAAAAAAGATATCTATTTAATATCCTGACATCAAATAATGACATGAGTGATGTTAAATAGAGAGCAAAATTTTTGCCTCAAACTATGTTAAGGTTTGCCAAGATTTCTTTAGGAGACACATGAGACAAAGTTGATGCTAAAATGATATATAAATGACATTCCCTATAAGTTCTTTCAGCAATGAAAGAGCAACTTATGAGCAATAAAACTGCATTAGGGTCACCTAGGGGAGAAAAATCATAACTTTGATTTATTTTTTTATTTTTTTAGTACATCAGCTATTTCTCGTAGACAATTGGAGAGGAAATACAGAATATTTTTATATATAAAAAAAAAACAATAAAAATACATCAGAGTTTCACAAGAGATCTCAACAAAATATCAAACTGTGCTCAGGTTTGTGCTCCAATTTTTTTTTTTTTCTTCCATCATTATTATTTCTTATGGAATTTTAATTAGACCATCGATACTTGGAAAAATAAAATAATAATAATAATAATAATATCATGGGATGTTTAAACTTCATGGAAATCTTAAAATATATAAAAGAGCAACTTATGAGCAATAAAATGTGCTTTTTGTTCAGAGTTACATCTCCTGAACTGTAAAAGAGCATCCTATGAGCATTAAAATTTTATTTTGGGTGTGAAAAAAAAAAAAAAAAAAAAAAAAAAAAAAAAGCCACATATGTCTTGGCCTCTGTGTGTGTGTGTGAGAGAGAGAGAGAGTGAGAGAGAGAGAGAGAGAGTGCTCAGATGAAGAAGAAAAAAAAAAGCTTTCTCCTGACGTATTTTCCCACCATGCTGAGCTCCTGCTGGAGCGGGCCGCACAGAGGCCTGCTTGTGTCGCGCTGATGTCATAGGCTTGACCTGCCTCTGCTGTACAAAGGCTTTAGGTATCACTGCCTCTGTTCACACAATGCCCATTCAAGCAGGTTGATTTGCTCCTGCAAGGCTAAAGAACAATGTTATTTTTTGTTTCAGCATTATAAAGCTGGACTTTTGCAGGAAACTCAACAGACAAAACCTTTATCAGACGATGCTTCGGGTAGGCTGGCAGTATAATCCGCTTCCATTAGCCTTTCAATGTGTTTCTCTCTCTTTCTCTGTCTTTTTTTACCTCGTTTCCATCTTTCTCACTCACTTGCTCTCTTTCTTGTTGGCAAGAGACGAAGAGCACATTCACAGGGGTCAAAACAAAACAGTGTTTCTCTGCATTAATACACAATGTGTTTTAAAACAGTGCAGATATTAAAATACATCAGCATGAAATCGACTATTTTTGCTTTCTTATTCACATTTCCACAGTTTTTTTTTTTTTTGCATGATTCGTTAGTGTATGGTATTTAAAATGTACAAATATTTGTGTTCATAACCTTGCATCGAAATGTGCACCACAATTTTAACTCTCTAATCAGTTCCTGATTGAATAAATCAAGTTTCTGACTAAATGTACTTCTCGGTGAATATCCCATTCGCTCTTAAATCAGATTACAGAAGTAAAATAGGTTGTGAATGATGTTCCATTTCAATTTGAAGTGCTGCTTTAATCATCATGTATTTTAAATTGAAAGAATCCCTTTTCCTGGGATCTGTCCACAGGCATGGCCGGCAAATCGGTGACAATGTAAACCTCTAATATATTTGCTTATTAGAATTCTCTGGATTTCAGTCAACAATATGAAAGCACCAAAGGCCTCTGGTCCTGCCATGTACAAACACACTCCCAGTGTGTGTGTGTGTACGTGTGTTTGTATGATTCATTCCGGTGCAGTTTTAGTCCTTATAAAATATTCATTTTGGTTGTGCAGGGTTCTGTAATTGCCATCTCTCAGACTGAATAATTTATACCACGCGCAGACTGACAAAGCTACACCATACGGCCGTAGATGAATCAGGAACAAGGATCCGTGCTGCCAGCCGCATTATTGTTTCACAGATATGGCACTCACGTCATTTCTGGACAGCACGGCACCTAATCCGGCTTCTCTTCATTTTTCATTTCATTTCACCCGCTCTGTTGTTTTAGCTCTTGCGTTTGCCCTTCTGTCTCTTAATGACTGACCCCTCACTCTTGCCGTACGGTGCACCGAGTAGCACTAATGCACCTTTACCCTCTCTCTATTCATGCTTCCCTGTCTGTCATTTTCTTTTTTCAATGCGTGGTAACTACTTCACACTCGTATTCACTTTGGAAAAATATCTTGTACATTCGGAATAAAATGATGTACGTTGCTTGTAGCAACCACTCTTTTTGCTCTTCTCTTTTGAGGATTTTACTTCATAGCTCATGACAAAGACATGAGATTAACTAGAGGTCAAATACAGATTTTTGCATCAGTATCCTAAGAAACAGACGCCAGTAGTTTTAAGTATGTAGAGTTTAAGAAGAGATCCCAGTGTCTCCAACTGTGCTCAGAATTGCGAGACTTCTATTTTTATTTCTCCTAGAAGTTTTAGCAGAAATAGTTGATACTTCAGTGAAAATCCATTAATTGAGAAATGAAAGAGCAAGCAGTGAGCAATACCTCTTTTCTTAAGGTTGATAATTTAGTGCATATAAGCATAGTATGAGCTTGATTGAAAAATACCCCTGTAATCTCACATTTTACACACATTATGTCCCCAGATTTGCCATACATTTTGTCTATTTATTAAGAGTTTTAGCAGAAACAAAGTTGAGAGATGAGTAAAACTTTGCTTTAGGTTTGTAAATTAGTAAATATGAGCACAGTATGAGTCTAAGTAAGAAAAATAGTGAAATCTCAATAGTGTCTCAAACTGTTCTCAGATTTACTGATCAACTTTATTTGTATTTCTTGTATAAGAAGTTTAAGCTAAAAACAAAGTGGGTACTTGACGATTAAACTTTTGAGTACCCTGAGTAATGAGCAATAGCATTTTCCCATAGGTTGTTCATTTATTATATATGAGAAGAGTTTGAGGGATTTTTGAGATCATAAATTGACATATGAGACTAAGCATAATCACAGCTTGTTCTCCATTCAGTCTCATTGCAATTTAGTGCAATGGATATAAATGAGCTATTTAAGAGATCTAATTTTTGATTGTTTCCCTCCCAGCTTGTGTTATTTTGGTGACAGACTCACTTCCAGGCTCTAAACTGAAGCGAAGCTTCTGCAAAGTGACCCACACATCCTCTGCTCATGTCCATTATGGAAATCTATTAGCGGCGATCACCCGCCGCCTGTCTGGGGGCACGTAACAGCACCTCAGTGTCTCTGATTGAGCTACGGCGAGCTGATGGATGACTTGGAAACACTCTGATGTGCCAGCCTGTCCTCTCTCTTTCTCTTTTTCTCTGTGTGGTTGTTGACATGCAGGAATAATGACATGGACGAAGGGTCCACATGTGCCTGTGTCATTAGGCTGCATTACCTGTGTTAAAACCAATAACTGCCACTCAGAACTGCATCCACATTAATCATTTATAATGTTTTAATACGTTTTTAATCAGCATCACTGAGACCACAGCCTTCAGACATCAGGCAAGCCGTGTACGTGTGAATGTGTGTGTGTGTGTGTGTGTGTTCCTTCATGGCCTGATTTGAAATGTGCTTTTTTCACTCTCTCCTTCCTGTTCTTAATTAATAATTAAAATCGGCAAAGATGACAGTTCCTAATTAGGGCTGTCTTGAAAGAATGTGGGAATGTATGAATTTTAGATGGGGAAGGAGAGAGAGAGAGAGAGAGTCGAGAAAGGGTAATGAACACACAAGGAGACGTCTGGAGTAGAATGGAGACACAACAAACAAAGAAACAAACAAAATAGCGATCACATATCTGTCATCGACTGAGCATTAGGTCAGGTAAAGACATCCTTTGCCATGTGTGGTCAATCTTCAACCTATCAGAAACCAGACTGAAACCTACCACCACAGACCCCCCACCCCCCACAATCCTTTTCTGCCCCTCACCTCCTCCGGGGAAACTTGAGCCTGTATCCCAACATCAAAGAGCTCAATGTGGGGATGGAAAGAGCAAGAGAGGTAAAACATGCATACCCTATTACCCTTTTTCGACAGAAATGGTGCTGGTTCTCTGGACGGGGGATTTGTGGAGCTCTTTCAGAACTGTCCTGCATTTTCATTAAGTTGAATGATGTTGAATGATGACGTTATTCACTGTTTTACTACATAACCTGCTATAGCAATTTTTTAATGTGATGTTTCCAGAGGATATTTTATCCAGTTTATTTAAATAATTTGACAGTCAGTTTGTGCCCTCACAAACTGCTATAAATTAAATATTTAACAAATAAAATTCATTTTGAAATAAGTTATTTTTTAAAAATAATATTTATTTGATAATATCAATAATCTGTATCCATTATCATTAAGTTATAATATTTTATATTTTATGTGTGCATTTGGCTATAATCTAAAGATTGATAAAGGGGTATTGCTGATTTATAATATGAGCAATACAATTTTGTATTTTAATTTTATTTTGAATATTTAAAAAGAATCAGAACAAGTAAAATATGTTTTAAATATATATTTATTATATTATAATATATATATATATATATATATATATATATATATATATATATATATATATATATATTATATATTATATATATATATATATATATATATATATATATATATATATATATATATATATATATATATTTTTTTTTTTTTTTTTTTTTTTTTATATATATATATATATATATATATATACAAGTGTTTAAGTAGTATTACTGCAATTTATAACTACAATTATTACATTATAATTTAATTATTAAGTAAAAACTGTAACCAGGTTAAAACACAAGATTAGTTTTTGTTAATTATAATGTTAACAATGTAAATTTGTTTTATGTTCTTGTCAAACTTTAATAGTTGATTTATATATTATCTCACATAACATCCTGCAATTGAAAGGGGCACAAGAGGCCTGATTTGAAATGGGGAACATTCACAAGAGGCTTTCATATACCTAAACCAGAAAAAAAAGTGGTCTAAGGGGAGAAAGAGAGGGAATGGTAAAGGAGAGGGGATGGAGGAGGGTGACAGAGAGAGAAAGAGAGAGAGAGTTTAATGAGGCCCCAGTCTAAGACAAAATGCTGTGATTGACAGAAGCAGTGATCTGTTGGGGAAATAATGTCAGAGGCATGTTACACATTAGGAAAAACTATGGAGGAGAGGACGAATAGAGAGAACGAGAGAGAAAGGAGGAGAGAATGTGCACACCAGTCTGGGTCTGGTACAGCAGTCTGCCTGAGGGAGAAAACACACACACGACAGGAACACATGTACCAAAAACACTTCTGGCATAAATATGTTTAGGCAGATGCTCAGATATGTTGAAACATACCAAATTATGTCTCTTCAACAACTTGTGTGTTCAGGTCACTTCTTTCAGCGACACTTGAATCCTGAATTGAACACATTTAAACCTGTTTAAAGAGAGAATTTTAATACACATGTGTTGTCAGTAGCGCTTGTCTGTGGCGGTGGCTGCTAGGTGCCAACTTCAAGTTTCTATGATATTTTGGGCTCCTCAGGTTCCTCCTTAAGTGAATTTATATGGTATTTTTATTCTTGTTTTATTGTCTGCCAAGTGTAAAGTTTAAGTCTGATTCCTTAGAAAAGAAATAGCACACCAGAAATGGTGTAGAGGTGTAACTCACCAAAGTTCAATACTTGAGGTTTAAAAAAAAACATCTCTCTGTCAAATGAGATGCACCCACGGACCAATCAGACACAATCAGACCGGTCAGCCAATCAGAAGCCAGATTTGACACAAGGAGCTTGTGCATTTTGGAAATGCGATCTGTATTGACCTGTGTACCGTCTCAGCTTCTGGACCTGAAATCAGCAGAAAGTACTCTTGTAAGTGTGTGAGTGTGTGTTGTGTATCGTCTGGCTGGCTGGGGCCTGATCAGCTAAAGTTGCTTGGTGATCAATACTCAGCAGAGTCACACAGCTGTGCCCTAACCATTAACGCCTGAGCAGCAATTAGTGTCCACACTGACCGCTCACACACACACACACACACACACACACACATACACACTCCCATCTGCCATTGTATTTCTTTACCTCTCTTTACATCCACTCATCTGTCTTGGGACGACAGGAAGAAAAGCAGTTGCAGGTTTTTTCACATCTTTTGTCTATATACGACAACATAGACAACAAAACAAACACAATACAATCATTAATGGACCTGACAAATATTTTGCCATAAAGGAATCTATTGGGTTTGTCTGGTATTAAAGCTTGCTAGATGTTAGTTTTGTCCTATATGAAATAAATTAAAATATGTATCTTTTATATATCAGATATTTCTCCTATCATTCTCCTATGAAATGTACTCCGATAATCTTGGTTTCATTAACAACTTAAGAAAATAATTTACAGCATGCACCATTGTTTTTCAGTGAAAACTGACACACTTATTTTAATTCAACAATTTACTCTTTATTTTTTGTCAGTAATTTTAAGAGATACATAAAATCTGAGCTATGAAAGTGCAATAATACTTTCCCACGATTTTCGAATAGTACTTTTTTGTCATAGCTGTCATCTGTAGTTAACCTGCTACCGTTTTCATTGATAATGCAAAATGCATCGATAGTTCAAAATGATGGACAAGAGTAACCTTACGATTATGACGAGGGTTATGGGACAGAAGCATCGCCCCCTGCATTTATTTGTTTTTGTGTCTTTTGTGCTGAATGAAGTGGGATTAGTGTGAAGGAGAGGCTGGGAGGGGGGCTTCTCCTTTGAATGAGGGCAGGAAAACGATCCAATGATGGTTTGGGTTAAGATAAGAGCTAAGGGCTGTTATTGAGCTGATGTGCTTGAAACGTACCACTTTTTTCCTCTCAATTACCTCAGCCTGTGAAGCCAAAGTCCTTTCAAACGACAAGTCTCCCGTCTTCTTTCTCTCTCTCTCTTTCTCTCTCATGCGCTTGCTCACCACCATCATAAGGATTCGTCCCCTCTGGTCAGAAAGAGCGGTGAAGGACAGGTTGTATTAATTACTCCGCACCGGCCGGCCAGATCATTTTATCACAGATTTGTCGACAAGTTGCAGTGGAAGCTAGAAGTCGAACGCCTCCGGTGAAGAACAAAAGCGAGGGAAGAAGGGTCTCTGATGTGAAATTAAAAACGTCTGCTTTGCTTTTTTCCCTCTGACAAACCAAATTCATGTCTTGTGTAATTGATAACTGCCTCGGCCAATTATTTTGTGCGTTACAATACACAGAGGCCCCCTTTCGCTTCTACAGCTCTTCCATAATTAGCTATGCTAATATCCCTTTATTGGCCTTAATATTGCTCAACATCTCCATGGCATCCATAGGCCACCAGAGTCCTGTGTCATGTCACAAATGCTGATTATTGAGAAGGATAGCTTTAATCAAACGTAATTGCAGTTAATTTTTTCTTCCCTTCCTTGCTCTCCGTTGCCAGCATCTAATGCTGTGTTCTCCTTGATATTCCATTAAATGACTATTTAACTGCCTTCTTTATTTCCGACGGTCGCGAACATTGCCGCAAATTTCTGGAGCCATTTAGAGAGAGCAAAAGGGAGAGAGAACCGTGTGGCCGTAATTGCTTGCCTTTTCACAAAGGACTAATTTACTCAATCCCCATGCAGAAGTGAAACTGCTCTAATTCAGACGAAATTACAGTGCTGTTGTGGACAGCAGCTGAATATCATTGTGTTCAGAAAGCTGCGGAAATTCACTTAATCAAACTCGGAGGTAAACAGACCCCAAGCGAACGCGGTCTTAATGAGAGTGTGTGTGTTTTTGAATGCTTTTATACGTTTGCCTGTTGGTGATAATACCCTGCAATTTCGTTTATAATTAATCTAATTTAGTGATTTTCTTTGACATTAATTGTAAATATGTTTGGCTATAATAGGTGATTTATTTATTATTGTTATTTTTTATGTAATTTACAATTGAATGACAGGAAATTGTTGGAGATGGACTGAAACCTATATATATATATATATATATATATATATATATATATATATATATATATATATATATATATATATATATATATATATATATATATTAGATAGATAGATAGATATATATGTGTGTGTTTGTACATGTATTTTTATTTTTGTTCCACAGCTCAAACTGTAAATGTACTTGAAATGCATTCCAGGTTTTATTATGTACCTCTAGGGTTCTTCTTGTTTTTGCTGTATCTATTGAAATTGATGCGGTCCATCTCACTTTCAAACCTCTGAATGGGTGCTTTGCAATAATCTTTGAGTTAGCACAAGTGTGTCCACCTGTGCACATGTGTGTGAAGCCATTTGTTTGCGGCTATAGAGTGAGAAAAAAACAAGCGAGAGAGAGAGATAGCAAGTGAGAGAGGTAAATAAAGGCTATATTTCAGGCTTGATTTACTCCGATACCTGCTGTGAAACATTACAGCTCTATTGGGAAATAAAGACAGGGGCCGCGAATTACAGCTCGTAATACTCATTCTGATAATGGCCTGTCCAACAACTACCATACACACACTGTACACAATTAAAGCTCATGCTTTAATGACGGCAGACGCGTTTTTGGCCTCTTCTGGCCGTTATGACTGTCATCTTTTTTATGCCTACTCCAGCGATGCTGAAATCCACTTTTTATTGACGCCGGTCACTAAAAATTTTCTGAAACTACCAAGGCCACCTTTGGGGCCCTTGCTTCGCCTTTCTCCTACTTTTCCTCAATCTGTCTCAATCCTAAACATTCCCTCTCTGTCGGGAGGAAAGGGTGACTGTATATAAATGAGAATTGGAAGTGGAGGGGTGTTCAGGGTTGCGGATGTCATTTCACACAGTGATATATTGCTCGGCTCGCGGTCCCATCGGAGAGTCCGAATGAGAGACTTCATCCTGCATACACACACTGTTTACCTAGTGAAATACATGTGTTAACTCAACACTGAACACAATCTGCAATGCATGACACCATAGCGTGTACGCAAGCGAGAGAACGAGGGACCATTACGCCATACGTCTGGCCTCTCAAGGGTTGAAACGTTGAGGTAAATATTGGTGGACATGGACATCCATATACAAAGACAAATTTCCCACCTACTGGATATTTCTGGACCAACTGCGGCCCCTTTTAGGAAAAGTTAGCTCACTCTGCAACCATATTGGTGTTTTCCAATTGGTCAGACAAAAAATTTCCAAAGCTGTTTGTCAAAATTACATATGCATATGTCAAATCAGTAAAGTAAATTGTACCTATCTATCTATCTATCTATCTATCTATCTATCTATCTATCTATCTATCTATCTATCTATCTATCTATCTATCTATCTATCTATCTATCCAACCATCAATACAACCATCCACCCACCCAACTATGGTTCTACCACATTCCATCCAGCCATCAATCTATCTATCATTCCTTCTTTCCATCCATCCATATATCTGTCTGTAGTTCTATCCATCTATTTTCCCCCTCTATAGCTGCAAACAAATGGCTTTAATCACCAATTCATCAAAAACTCTGTCGGATCTTCTGATTTCCATTGCAATTTCTCCTATATTTTTTTCCTACAAGTGGTTTTCCTCTTAAACAAACCACTTCCTGTTATACAAGGACTGTGGCACCAGCTGTACGAGCCTTCAACTTCCTCTTCCCGTAAGCCCTCTTATCCATCTTCCTTTTCTTGAAGGACTCTTGAAGTGTCTCTTTACCTCTTAAGAACACCAGGTTTTAGTTCTCGAGGTGTGCCTGTGCGAGGACCCATCTGATGGGACCTTCTCTGACTCTCGCGCGCACATGACATTTGCCGAACAGATTATGCAGTTAGTAATTTGCGCAATAATTACCGGGTGCTGTTGTCCTGGTGGTGGGGTGTGTCTAATTGTCTAACAGGACTGTAAGTTTGCGCGGCGCTCTCACCTCGTTAGGTCTCCTACCCCGTTCGCCGGTCCTCGTCTGTGATGAGCAGGGCTCAGGTGTGCTGGTTTACCTCCCCATTGAGCACGTTAAGCCTTAATTACAGGGTAGAACGGGGAAGAAAGAGGGGGGCGGAATATTAACTGACTTCCGTTCAGTGACGGGCAGATGGGTTCTGTGGGGAACTGTGGGATTTGGATGCGTCAGCCACACGGACAGACTGAAAAACAGATAAACAGAGAGACAGGGAGGTCGTGGGAGGGTGAGGAACAAAACACTAATGATCATTACTCTGAGGGGAATTATCTAGAAACAAGGTGAATCCAGCTGTCGGTTTGATCACGCTTTTGTGCCAGTCGTGTTGTTTGTGGACGTCCTGGACTCGCTCTGCTATGAAGTGTACAGTTGTATTTTGTACTATCGATTTATTCCATGCCGGTTTTCTCCCGGTTTTGTGCTGGATTGATTGTCTAACGTGGAGTTTTCCCTCTCTTTGTCTTCTTTTGCAGATTCTTTTTGAAATTCTTCCTCAAGTGTAATCAGAACTGCCTGAAGAATGCAGGAAACCCACGGGACATGCGCAGATTCCAGGTAATGTTTTCTTTTTCTCTGCTCTCACACACATTCTAATGTGAAAAACAGGCCGCTTGCTGGGGTAGCTGTATGGTGAATCGCTTTGTGGATAAATTTAAACGGCCTGCCTGGACCCGGTCGAAGGCCAGAACTGTCTCCTCCAGAGATGCTTCGATTCTGCAGTTCTGCTGAAGCACATTCCAAATGTTATGCACATAAAAATAAACCTTTAGGATCTCTCTCTCTCTCTCTCTCTCTCTCTCTCTCTCTCTATCTATCTATCTATCTATCTATCTATCTATCTATCATCTGTCTTTCTACGATTCTATCTATCTGTCTATCTATACATATTTTCTTATGTAAAGGTTTATACTCCACAAATGCATCTGCACTGTATATATCTTCACTGCTTTCATTCATTTATATACCTACCTCTATTTCTACGTGTTAGCATTCAATCACAGAAGGCATTATTAGATACAGTACACGGAAAGGTCTCAGCCTTGGACTTCATTACGTGTGTTTGTGTGTGACAGGAGCTCCGCTTAACCCAGTGCTGCGAGGATGTGTGTTTATATACTTGTGGTTATATAGATGTATTGTCGAGCGGGCAGCAGTGGTGCAGCCTTTGCACAACTTTCATTTTTCATGCTTTGGAACGTCAAGTGTCTTCACTGATATTGATCCATGCTTCCAGAGCAGAAGGTCAGAGCCGGCGTGAGAGGAAGTGTCCTTTCTGTCTGCACGGCGAGTAAAAGAAACATCCGTCACAGCAGATGTGCCTCCACACAATAAAGTCACTGGACCTCTTTTTCTATCGCTGTAACAGCATGTCTGGGTTTTCAACCAATTTACACTTCTATGCCTCAGCACTTGGTTTAGGTGTGTGTGTGTGTGTGTGTTTATGCAGAGCCATACTAACACCACTGTATCTTCAAAGAGCACTCGTTTCTGTTGATTCACTCACTCTGACTTCTCTCTTCTCCATCAGTCGTTGCCTGTGGAATCTGTTATTGTCTTCTCAAAACTTCCTTCAAGGAAACATCACCCTTCACAACCAAAACATTCCCTTCTACCCTCCACATTCTGGTGTTTTTACTCAAAATAATTTAAACAACCCTGCGGGGAGAGCTTATGACAGCATCACTTTTTTGAAATCATTATCAGTAGACAATTCCAACCAAAAGCAGCCTGTGAGATAAATGACCCAAAGCCGTGATGCCTGTCAGTCTGTGAGCGGAGTCCATTAACAAGACACCTCTCCTCCAGCGCTAACCCTTAAACTCTGCTCTGCTAAGCTAAATGCCACATCCAGAATAAATTTCACTCATGTTCCTTTCTTCATGATCTCATGGCAAGGTCGTGCTTTTGGGGTCTCTGTCTTCCCCCATTTGCCATTCCATTCCCTTTTCTTTTTCTTATTCTTTCTGTCGTCCTGTCTTTTCCTCTATTTTTCTTGAGAGAAGTGTACATCTTGAGGTCTAAGTCACATCATGTTTTTGTGACAGGACAGATGTTCACAGTTGTATTTAATGCAAAAAAAAAAAAAAAAAAAAAAGAAAAAAAAAGGATATGCTTCTGAACCTAATTCATTGAAATGTGACTGCCATTAGTTTGTTTTAATTACCAATTACAAATAAGTATTTTTTGTTTTGTTATATTTAAAATAGTTATTTATATTTTGTTCAACAATTAATATTAACTAATAATTTGTTTTATTTATTATTTATTATTTATATTTTATTTATAATTGTTAATAACAAATTTTGTAATAATAAAATAAATAATTAATATTTTTATTTTTTTAATTCAAATTTGATTTTTTTTATTATATGTAAGTTTAAAATTGTTATTTAGAATTATTACATGTTAAAATGTTATTGATTATTTGGATTTTTTATTCAGATGTTTTTATCATTTGGTTCAGTGCTAAATTAATTTCAATATTCAAATTTTATCAATTAGTAATGCAAAAAATAGGCAATGCAAAAATTCTTTTTTTTTTCATCTTATTTGTTGTAAATAGGCCTCAAGTATCATTCTTATCATGACCCTTGAAAGTGAATGCGACAGAGGGAATATTCCAGATTGTAACTGCTCCACTTCCACCTCAGACCCCCCACAATACGGCAACCCACCCCTCCAACCCCTCTCCTCATTCAGATGCTAAACGAGCCTCATTCTCTCAATGCAACTGTATGGGCGGCCCTCTTTAGTAAACAGATCAACAAAAACAAAGAAAACCCCCTCATCTGCTACCAGAGGGGCTCTTCTCAAATTCTCTTTTTCTTTTGAGGATCTGCCACCCTTCTCCATCACGGCCCTTACTCAAGCTGCGACTAATAAGATAAAACAGCTAATCAATAAATCAATAGATCAATGTAATGGGGTGAGCTAGCGATCTGTGGGCCGGAGGCTGCGTTTGAGTGGCTGCTAATGGATGATGGAGCAGATGAGAGACTCTCCACTTATTTCTGTTCACCTTAAGTGGCAGATTAAACACTAATTGTAGCCTTTTGTGAAAAAACTAAACAAAAAAAAGGCACAGTGCTTCAAAATGGAGGCCTCTCTTTGATTGACAAGGGTTTGGCTCGTTCTTCTCAGACAAGCCTCTTGTCCGTTATCTAACACTCGCACTCATGTAAGTGTCTCCTTTAAATAAGAAAAAAAAGAGGCTCTCCTTCTTAGAAAGGTTAATTATATTCTTCAAATGAGAAATTAAATGCGCTTTATATAGAGTCGATTCCTGCACACGGCTTCGTTTGGAGAAAGAAATACAACGACCTATTGCGACCGAGGACCAGAATATGACAATGTTAAACATTTTTCACCTTCATTAAGCGAATTTGATTTAGTGTTTGACACCCAGAATTAGTGTATTCCTTTTTTTGGATCAGTACAAAGTGTTCTATAATGGGTCTTGAGAAATTCCAAGACCTGTTTGGAAACATGTCGAATGCATGTGCGTTAATCTGATTATTTATATATAGGGTGTTTATGTGGAAGTTTCTAAGCAGATTTGAGCCGTAGCTAACAGTAGCCTGTTTGAATTCAGGCTGGGTCATTAGCAGTCAGACGCCGTGCCAGCTTACACGGAGTGTATTGAACCACACGAGTCATCTTTCGTTGCTTAAGGTGTGAAAGCAGACTCTTTTTTTCAGATTATAGTGATATAACTTATTGTTTTAATAATGTGAAGCCCGCGGGGAGTAGTTCCACCAAACCTAGTAAGACTGCAAAAGCGAGCAACTTTTTTTCCTTGTTTCGCTCCCTCCTGCTTGGCTTTGAAAATAAACAATGGGCACAGGTTCAAGCTCCAGCGCTTAGTGAGGCAAATGTGTTTGCGGTTATTGTTTGGAAGGTGTGGAGTGGTCGCACGGTTGTCAGCATTCAAAATAAAGCCTTGCTGGTACGGAGGAGAGAAGTCAAACAAACAAAGTCGCGAATGCAGTGTGTGTGTGGCGCGTGTGCAACCGTGACCAAAGGACCCTAATGATCAGAGGCGCGCCGGGTTCATCCGCTAACTGTACTGAGACCTGCTCTCATGTTGAGACACCACAGGCCAAAAAGGCTTTTTGTGTTCGTTTTCTCGCAAATAAGAAGCACAACAAAGAGTGAGCTGAAAAAAGAGCCTCGGTTTCTGATAAAGACCAGCAGACGCCCTCAGAAGTGTCCTTCTTGTTTCTCTGGTCTTTAAGTACCCAGAAAGGCCTCTGGTCACAAACAGGCCTGATATTTTTTGGATGCCAAATGATTCATTTAGTTGAGTGAAGTATATTATACGTCGAAGCGGAGTCTGTTTATGTGCAACATGATTTTAATGTGAAATAATGGATTTCTACAATTCTACATTCTGATCCCAAATTGGAGCTATCAACTCTAATTTCTTTTGTTTATAATTAAGGAGATTTCATTTTGTTTCATGTTCAATTTATTTAATTATTTTTAATGTTTGGATGTTGAACTATACATTTAGTTAAAAAAAATCATCTTTACTAACACTTTCACACCAAATTGATTATTTATTCATTTTTCTTTTTTGAAGAATGTTTTTTTTTTTTTTATTATTTTTTTTTTTAGTTTTAATGTATAAAATATTATTCAGAATGTGAACAATTCAATTTTTGTAAGACCTATTGATAGCACTTTACTTAAAGCCTTATGTACAATGCATTATAAAAGTATTTATAATGTACGTTATATTGCATTGAATAGTTTCATTAACAATTGTAATCAAAGTTAAAATAGTAGATTCCTGGTTACATTTGAAATTTGTTGTTTGTCATATGTTTTATACTTTCTAAAGGTATGTTCAATGCATAAATACAGGTTAAACTGAGGTTAAAAGTATTAATGAGAACATACAATGCATTATAAGACATGAGTGATGTAAATACATTTATAATACATTATATATATAAAGGCTTTAAGTAATGTTTTACTGACTTGTTCATACCCAGTCAAACTTTTATGAACTTCTTCACACAAGGCCCAATGTAGAGATTGAACATTCCTTCAAACAATCTTTACGTTTTCTTCACAGGTCGTTGTATCGACAACAGTTAATGTGGATGGTCACGTGTTGGCCGTGTCGGACAACATGTTCGTCCACAACAACTCAAAACACGGCAGAAGAGCCCGCCGCCTTGACCCCTCAGAAGGTACGGCCACTCCTTATCTGGACAATGGTAGGCACATTTCCCATAACACTATTATTTGCCAAACTTTTCTCACTTTCACCTTCTGTTTTCCTGCCTTTCCCTTTTCCCTTTCTTCACATTTTTAGCTCACATTCTTTTAGTCATCCACATCCTCCTTCCACAAAACATAGTATTGGAGCTTTAGAGGAAACATAGCTAGTTCATCTTTTAGAGAAAATTCATGCTTTCTCTGTCCACTGAGTAGTATTTTAGAACTTTTTAGTTTTGATAATTGATGTTGCTACCTGGTTAATTCACTATTTATACTGAATTAGAATTTTGAGAGTTTTTGCTATTTTTATGAATGATTTTGGGCCACGTGTTTTAATTATCTTTCATTTTACGTGTAATGTCTTTTTTTTTTTTTTTTTTTTGAAGATTGTATCCTAAATCAAGTGTGGTGTGATTCTTGTCACATACGCACAGACAGCAAATCAAGTGCTTGCTAAATATTTAATAAACATATTAATATTACATATTAATTGGTTAATTTGAATATACCTTCACATTGCTACCTTTAATACATTTTACATCAAGTACAGAAAATGCACTGATTTCATCCAGGCTTGCTTTTAATGAACACTGTATTTTTATACTATATATTCTTGGAGATATAAAGCAAATCACTGGATGGTAAATTTTAGATTTTGCTGCTTTGTTAGACTGAGCTGGTTTTGATCACTCTACTTCAGTACTCAAATCTCTGTGCTAAGCTTTAAAACAGAACATAATCTCTGCTCATTTAAAAACATAACATTAGTATCTTCTTTGTCTTAATCAGTCCTTAATTACCATATCAACCAAAGCGCCAGTAATATTTAATGATGCAAGAGAAATCGCATCAAATCCCTGCTCGTGTGAGACGAAAACCCAGCAAAAATATTTGTTTTCTATTTCTCGGCTTCTCGTATTAACGTCGTCGAAACGCAGTACAGAAGTAGCGTAATTGAACGTTTGTGCCCTGAGCGCTCGAGTGTTTGGTGTGCTGACGTATTGTTTGTCTCTGTGCTGTAGTCGCTTGATAGTAGGGGTGTTTTCCTTAGCAACCGCCTTTAATTAGGAGAGCAATTAAGAAGGTTGAGGCCTCTCCCCTCGTCTGCCTGAGTCCCATGAGACTGAGAGGGAGAAAGAAAGAAAAAACACGGCCCAACCCAAACACTGCCGAGGCTATCCTTCATCAAAACCCTTGTAAATCTTTTTCTAAGCTTCCATTACTGTGTTCACAACCATCGTAGAGATCAGATTTCAGTGGTTTAATTGTGCTTGGGAAAAGATCGTTCATAATTTGTGATTTTATCGTTTTCATCAAAACTTTCTATCGCTCTGCCTCGCATACGATATTCACAGAATGAGTCCATTCCCACTCGCGGTGAATTCTGACAGCACTGTAACAAGTGGTGGCGATATTCCTGACAACTCTTTTAAATTTCCGACTGTTTTAAAAGCTCAGCTCCTCCTTAAACACCCACCGGCCTCGCAGATGCGCGCTCTCACCACTTAGTTACCTGCTGTTTCACCTGCCCCTTATGGCAAATTTGGGCTGTAGCGAATATTACAGCTACCTATCTAATATCTGGCCCTTTAAGGGCAACTGGGGGACCGTTAAAATGAAAAGAAAGAGTTTCCTAGCTGACAGTTGGCGAACTTGGCGTTTAATCACTTCTTTAAAGTCGGGAGAACGTTTAAAACTTATCATTCGTCCGAGAAGGAAACTTGAGAAAGGTTCAGCCTGTCATCTCTTTCCATTCTGGTTTAGAAGTGCACACATGTACAGGATATATAGTCGTAAAATATAAATTCATCCATATTTACGGTCAAACCCGGGCCTGTGCTACAGATACGGGGTGGTTTAGATTAGAAACACATTCTTGAAAGTGATAAATGCAAGCTGAGAGAGCTCGAAAGCGGACACGGGGAGGTCCTACTGTTTCTCCTTTCCTCTAACACTTTTATCTAATCATCTAATTCAGGCGAATTTTCCCGGACAGTGAATTTACTCTGTCTTCTGATCTTCAACTTAAAGTAATTCCCTCTCGCATGGCCCAGCGGACCCTCACCGTTACCGTGCTCTCCGAGCACATGAGCCCCTTTCATTATTTACAGCTGGAGAACAAAACCTGGGGGAGGAGAAAGAGGCAAGCACACACTATAGGAGGGTTTCTTTTGCATTAGCGCCATTTAGATACGCCACGCAGAAACATATGTACGAATTCACACAGGCGCGAATGTGCGCGCTCGCATACAAAACGGCCCCATCTGCACATAGCCAGACACAACATACACAATCAACAGCCCCCTCCCTTGACCAAAAGCACATATTCACAGATTTGGAAACCACCTAGCGTTGGTTCTGTGAATATAGAGATGCACAAAACAGAAATGAGAAGGAAGACATTTAGAGCGAGCGAAAGAAACTCTCTCTTGCGGCTCACGCACCCCCTCTGGTCTGGGCCTACAGCTCCGGGTTGATTTGCATACCAAGTGGCGGTAATTTTGTTAGGTTTATGCAATAAAGACGAGCGGTCGGCGTCTGTGAGGCCGTAGCCAGTTAGAGAGGACAGATGGGCCGACGTGAGGTAAGAGCTCTAATCCCATCAGCGCCGGGATCAGCCTGCCATCTGGACATCCCCTGCACAATTACAAGACATTTTACGCGCTGGAACAAAGGAAGGTTGCAGCAGGCAGGATGGGACCTGTTAGAGTGCCTCAATATTGGGGAGTGCAGCGAAGAAGGTGACAAACACGCCGACCGCCATGTTGCCATGGAAGACGACTCAAGTCTGATTAAAGCTTCACAGCAAGATGTCGTGGTGTTCTGTAAACAATACACACGGGGGAAACACTCACACACACACACACACACACACACACACACAGTCTTGCTTGTTGACCATCCATTTCAGCCAGAGGAAGCCCATCGAAACAAAGCCAGCGATTTATCTGAGTGTAAAGAACTACCATAAAATTAGTCAATACATTTATACATCCATGCATGTAGATTCCTTCTTGGAATGCTAATTTGATATTTTATTATTCGCTTTTATTATCTTATGAACTTTACAACACTTTATCAATTTATAGTCAATAAATATACAATAAATATTAAATGAAATGGTGACCATCAAAAATTATAAATATTTTATAAATACATTTGGAATCACACAATCTCTTCATATTGCATGTGAGTGGCATGCAATTATTATCTTAGAAATAAATTGGTCATTTTGCTATTTTTTTTTAATAATGTTGCAGCAATTAATACCCGATTTTAAATATCATATAAAATATTAAATAATATAATTACAATTGTAAATACTAAAGAATATATGATTTACCACCACAACATTTAAATATCATATTTATAAAATATAGCATTTTAAATAAATTACATTTGTAATAGTATGTTTAAATGTGAAATAATACTTAATATAATTATATTAATACTTTTATTAACATTAATATGTAATTATATTTATATAATTTTAATTATGTTTATTAAATACATTAAATATATTATTTAAGATGTTATTGGTTCGAATCAAAAAATGTGTAAATGCTTTGTGGGGTAGTTCATGTAATGTTAGTTTCTATTTCGAACACAGACCAATCTAAATCCCCTGCTAAATTGTTCTCACTTTCTAAAACACGTTCCTGCCCATCACTTCCTAGTGGAGTGTTGAACTTGGCCTCTCCGGGCCAATTCGCACGTATATCATTAGCTGACGAACACAGGCTGTGTAATTCACTCCTTTATGCTTCCCATTCAACACATGTTCCCTCTCTATATTCACGCAGAATGTATGCAAATGCTCTGCGGCGGAGGGGCGAGAGGTCTGGCAGCCCTTTCTCTTGGATGGCGGGGGGGGAGCATTGCGAATTCCGAGGCAATGCGTGGTGATCTCAGGCCACAGCTGCCAGACTGTCCCTCTCGTGGGCCCGTTCTCACCTCGCACATGCGCAGACACGCTGACGTGCACGCACTCCCTTCCTTTTGCTCACCTACACAAAGTAAATTTGTTTACTGTAATTTTTGGTGAATGATTTGCTTTAATTGGTTGCGCTGATGAAGGTCAGTCCCTATGAGGAGTCGTGTCTGTCTTTAGAGACTTGATCCTCTTTCAAACGCTCTGCCTGCAATTAAGAAAAGCAAATGTCATTCCCAAGCCTCAGAAATGAAAATTTGTATGAACTTATTAGCATGAAGTCAACAGCTCTAGTTAAGGGCAAGCTCTCCGTGTGTGTGTGTGTGTGTGTGTGTGTGTGTGTGTGTGTGTGTGTGAGCGAGCTCAGGGCTTCTGGTGCTCTGGGAGCTGAGAGGAATGAGTAAATATAACCTCCACTAGTCCAACATTAAGGCAAACAAAGAGAGCTGCCTTGTCTGGGCTGTTCTACACAACAATACCAAATGTTGATTAACTGGGGCTGCTCGAACAGCAAAGAGGCAGGAGAGAGAAAGACCTACCCACATAAGGGCTTAACCCTGCAGGTTTGCCTCGTGTAACGGTCATAAATATATCATTTATTGCATTATTAGTGGAGCCTATGAAGTACATGAACAAACCACTAACCTTACGTATTAAATTTGGGGATGTAATGTGCCCCAGACCAGTGCTATGACTTTATTTACCTTGTGAAGCATTAAACAAGCCAAAGGACCCTAAAACATAGGGATTAGACTATCATAGAGATTTTGGGGTCTCCTTTATAAAATGAAAATAAATAAATAAATAAATAAATAAATAAATACATAATAATAATTTTTATTAGTTGTCATTTTATTATGACATGATTTTATTAATTATAATTTTTAAATCCCATTTTAAATGATTCCTTATACATTAAATGTATTAATCAAAAATAATTTATAATTCAATAATAATTTATAATATATCATTTTATATCATTATTTATAAACTATTCAATAAATAATATAACATTTTAAATATATTTGTATTTATATAAATTGTAAATATTTATAATATGCAATATTTATAATAATAATAATAATAATAATAATAATAATAATAATAATAATAATTATTATTATTATTATTATTATTATTATTATTATTATGTTTATAATAATAAAAAAAACAAACAAACACTGAAAGCAGCATGACGATTTGGATAAGTGGTGTATTGAATATTTTTTGTGATAAAATGATGTCAGAGTCTGTGGGCTGATGAAAATGACGGCAGACACTTTTAATGGAGTGGAGAGATTCTAAGCTGAGAGGGTTTCCAAAGAAGCCAACCATTTTCTGTGCATTATTAATAATCTCCCTGAGACCTTAAAATCTAAAACCACAATGCCATTGTTTTTTTTTCCCTGGAAAAGAAATGAAGGGAGTGGGCAGGGGAAGCTTTAAAATAAAATGAAAACAGCTCAGGGTGAAAGGCTACTGTTGCGGTTGAATTGTTGGACTGCATTAGCGGCGTGTTGTTGTATCCGCACTTTCTTTGCACAGGAGTTCATATTCAAAAGGTGCTTTGGAGGGGGTGGCGAAACAGAGTCAACATGGTGAAGAGGAAAAGATGATCAAAGCGTGCAGCGCTAAGACGTTAACGGGGGGTCGAGTCGCTCTGGGCCTCCGACCGCTTACAACTGTGATAGCACCTCTCGACTCCACAGGGGTGGAAGGGGGTAGTACAGAAATGTATGCTAATGAGCCATTGGCTAACTTCACGACAAAAGGTGGGGTCAGAGCCATGAGCTTATTTTCTCATTTAAGAACACGTGTACTGTATGTACACCATCAACCTAAAAAACCCACATCATCTTCTCTAAAATCTGATTTTAAAGACCCCAAAAAGTACTCATTACCAAAAGATAAGAGACACAGGGAGATAAAGTGTTGGAAGTGAGGAGAAAGTTGGAAGTTTTTAAACCAAAGGCAAAGTTTGCGGATGAAAAGGTTCGACCCAATTAGTGGATGCATGAAAAATCAAGCCATCGCTTTTTGTATCTCTACCCATGCTTTGCTCCAAAACCTTTTGATTGACTGATCTCAGATCTGTGAAACCCCGACAGATAAATTGACGGTCCTAGCGCAAACAGTGGTTAAACATCAGTAACGGCTTGCATTTGGTCTAGTGTATCCGTACGGATGTTTCTCTGCTAGATGTGGACTAGGTGCATCACTCAGTGTTTTCTTTTCCTTATCATTGTGTTATCGAACAGTGTAATGGCCGATTTCTACATGGAAGAGTTGATGTACGGCGTATGACTTTTGTTTTTATGTGGCCCAAATCATTCATGATTTGTTTACTTTAGGGTTTGATTATCCTCAGCGTGAGAATGAGCAGCATGTGACTAGCGCTTGTCCATACAAAAGCGGGATACTGAGTGTTGTGCTTTTTGTTCTGTTATAAGCAGCTACCCCGTGCATAAAGGCCATTAGCCCCAGTGAAGGCTGGACCACTGGAGGAGCCACGGTCATTATCATTGGTGATAACTTCTTCGATGGACTACAGGTCGTGTTTGGCACCATGCTAGTATGGAGTGAGGTAAGACTTTGGCGTAAAACCATTTTATTGTGCATGAGATATTTGCCCAGCCATTTGTTTCTGTATCAGCCTTCTAATGAACTTCATTAGATTCTATAAAAAGTGATTATGTGAAAACTGTGATTATACACAGTTTATGAAGCCCGGCTTCTACCTGTTTAATGCAATTATGCTGGTCTCCGTTTATTGTCTCTTTACATTTACTATTTGTTCATTTCACGCCACATAAACATATAAATAAGATTGAACTAAAAGGATGCCAAAGCTGTGTTGTAATTAGTTCGGAGCTAATAAAGACTTCAGGTTAGTGTGTTCCTTTATGAGTTGATAAAGCTGTCTGGCATATATTTTCCGGTTGGAGCCTCAACGAGCCAATCAGCATTTGTTTATTCGATTTTATTTTATTATTTTTCTTTCCTAGTTTAATCACAAGAGCAGATAAGGAGTTAGATAAACAAACTGCATGCTAAACAGCCCCACAATAAGTCCACAGAGGCCTCCGCCGCGTTCCTTGCCGAACCGTGCGGTCTTGCAAAACAATTGAACAATTAGGGGTGAAATATCTCAGAGGGGGAAAAACGAGCCAGGGAAAGCAAGGAAAACATTGAAGGAAAGACATATGGAGGTGATTTTAGCAGGACTCCTGCCCCTTGGCCTTTCCTTGGCTCGTTGTAATCCAAGGTCTGCTTGCTGATGTTAACTCTAAAGCAAGGAGAAAAAAACGAAGAAAGTTTGCAGTTGGATTTTGAATGGCATCTCCTTGACAGGTTAATACACCACTGAGGCCTTTGAATCTATGCAAAAACTGGTACAATCCTAACCTAGTTTACCCACTGTTTAGTCATGCCCTATTTCTGAGCTCTAGGCAAACAAAAAACCCTCAAACAACAAGAAATATTTTGGACCAGATCCTTTTATGAAGGGTTTCATTGGATTCCAGTTGTTCAAATCAATGCAGCAATTGGTGCAGTTTGCATGGTCCTAACTAACTTTACCCATTGTTTCTTGTAGCTCATTACGCCCCATGCCATCCGAGTGCAGACCCCTCCAAGACACATCCCGGGCGTTGTAGAGGTCACCTTGTCCTACAAGTCCAAGCAGTTCTGCAAAGGTGCACCGGGACGATTTGTGTATACAGGTGAGCTTCAGTTGGTTTTCTCAAATCTTTGGCTCCATCCGTAAGTGTTGAACCCCATCCGGTGTGGGATGCATGCCTCTGTAACCCAATATCTCCTCCATCTAAGGCAGAGCAATGGAGTTGGGGGCAGCTGCCATCTCCAGTTAATTTCAAACCCAGACAACACTTCTATGACCCCTTTCTCCTGAACCATATCCTCTACTTTGCACAAAAACACTAGTGTTTCTTGTCGCCCAGGTTACTCATGTGTGCGTACCTATGTGTGACCAGCTCACAAGGTTGTGCTTTGTGTGGCTTTTGGGCCGATTGTGTTTTTATGTGGTCTTAGATGAGAGTAATCTCTCCCTTGGTGCAGCTGATACTGGAGGTTACACAGTCACACCGTGTTTGACCTGGAAGCAGTGTGCCTGATCCCAAATTGAGTGGGACAATGAGATAATCATCAGGAATTACTCTCACACTCAGGAATGTCAAGGCAGAGAGAGAGAGTGAAAATGACAGAGAGAGGGAGAGAGAGAGGGAGGTGAGGAAGGGGCCCTGGTCCCCCCAGGCAGCTGTTCCCCATCCCAGCCCCACAGAGGCTGCGGGCCGATTCTCCCTCCCACATTTAACCCGCTCAGCAGGGGCAGGGGCAGAGGCCAACGGGCCCCTGCGATAATGAAACCCGAGAACACGGGGCCAGCTAATACCAGACCTGCTCAGACATTAATGTCTGCCATCGTTAAAGCCACAGTGACTCAGGAACCAAACATGCACTAATGCTAATAAGCACAAAATATGGAGAATGTGTCAAATTCAGCACGCATTATATAGCTTTGACGAACCTGTGCGTTATCATCCCTAACAAAAGCTGACTGTGGTAACCATTGTTTCTGATCATAGTAAGACTTGGGCTGTGTCCAAAATCAAAACAGCTGATTTGCTGCCTAGTCAGTGACTAAACATGCAGTGTGTTTGTGTGTCTAAAGCACCGTCATGTCTTGTGCTCTCACTTTAAACAAATTTTAAGTTCTTTAGAGACTATCAAATATTTAATTCAATGCTTATTTGGTGTGTAGATCACCATAAATAAAAAAGGAGTTTATATAAAAAGGATATACTGACATTTATGCTGTATAATTATATTGCCTACTCAAAGTTTACTGGAGGCCATTATAGAAGACAAACCATCATCTGTCAACCCCAACTTCCCCTGTCTTCAAGAGATGTTTGTTGTTTGTTTTCCCTCACTGATCCTTGTTCCTGCTCATCAGTGAGGAGATATAATTACTGGCGGAGATTTTGAGGACTTAGTTAATTATCCCCTTGAATTAAAGGAGGGAAGTCACAGACTACACGCCCCGTCCCTCTCATCTTCTGAACTCCAATCCCCATAATGCCTCACCTCCCTCTCTGAGGTCACAAATGACAGGCAAATCAGAACACACACACACACACAGGCTAGACTGGATTCAATCCATGCTGGTGTAAGGCTTAATCAAACTGGTTGACATTTCAAGTCAATTAAGTTCTCCTTCGAAGCATATTTATTAACAAATGTTCTTAAAAATGCGACTACATCAAAAACAGTCGTTGTAATTATGATTATTTTCTTTGTTCTGTATTTTAGTTTTTTTTTTTCTTCTCTCCTATCTTCGGGTTTTTAAACACTTGTAAGTGCTATCTATCGAAGCAAATTGCTCGAGTTTATGCCTGTAATTAGTTCATAAACAGATGCTTTGAACTGGAAATGCTAAAGCCTTCACTAGTTACAGCTCTCTCTCTCCTTCCCTTTATTTGTGGATATTTGCTCAATTGTGTAACGGTTGGATATTTTACAAGGTCATGAGGAAAAAAAGGTACAAACAATGTTTTTGTTGGGCGTTACAACATTTCATGCTGACCACACTCTTGTTTCGGAGTCAAACACACCCTCACTCTTATCTGATAAATCACGGCCAATTAAATACAGTGCTGTGGCCTCCTTATGCAGGGGAGTAGTACATTGAGATATGGGCTTTATCATTACTAGCTTACAGCAACCATCTGCTGCGTGGTGTATGCTGTGATTTCACCATTTACTTGACTTAAATAGCTTTTTTATGCATATCTAGGAGGTTTATTTAAATGTTTATATATTTTAAAATCATGATGCATTGGGTGAAGTATAGGGAGAATTTCACAAAATACATGCACATCATCCCCTATGTGTGCATATTCATTATGATTTTTTTTTTTTTTTTTACAACAAGTACATATTTCAGTGAAATTAGTGTAATAGAGTGTTTAGTTTAAATCATCATGAAATATGTATATAATGCAATGATTATATTATGGATATACTGTAATCATTTATTCATTCTTTGCATTATGGCTAAAATGTGCTTATGTCCGTGATGGCTTTTTGTGAGATTCCCCCAGAAAGCTTCATCGCCCTGCGATGGTGTCAGTGCTGAAGGTGTTGTAAAAGGTCCTTCGTGTTCGCTCAGATGTGGCAACAATCTCCTGTCAGAGTGCGGTGCTACTTTAAGAGTCGATAATTCTCCTCCATCACAGCCAACACAAGCCGTCTGTCTCAGAGGTCAATGCTCTTTAAACAAATTACTCTGCTCAGACTCTGAAAGCGGCTCCTAATGTCCTCCGGTACTCTCCAATGCCTCCTGCTTTGACACAGCTAAACAATAGTGAAATTAAACACACCGCAGAGATCCACCAAGACCTGGGGACTTTAAAGAGGGCCTGTGATGGGATGTCGGCATCACGTAAGGTTACGCAAACACGAGAGAGAGTCTCAGTTGTTTATATGAGCTGCCAGAACTGGGCCTAAAACAATGTGTTATTCAATAGCCTTCCATTAACACCCAGATTTATCGCATGTGTGTGTGTTAAGGCTTTTAGCATCTTCATTTAAAAGGAAACACTGCAGTGGTTTATTGAGTCTGCATCCCTTTGTATCCTTCAAAGAACTGTGCGTTCTGTTATTTTTTCAGCTTTAACCTTGTATGTTTGTACGATCGTGTCTTTTGTTAACACAAGGCCACCGCTGCGCCATCTGATACCTGTATTGGTTATGCATTGATCAGGTCTGGCATGGAACAGCTTGTCAGAAGGGTCCATAAAAAAAGGGTGGGGGGGGGGGGGTGCATGGAATCAAAGCAGGACTGCTGTGTTTGTCCCTTTGCCAATAGCTCTCAACTCGCAAATGTTCTCTTTAGCTGATCTGGCTATTTTCAAAAAGCCCATCCAGATGTTCACATTAAATTCCTCATGAAATGGCTTGATGAGTGCAGTTTTTTCTTTATTTTTTTTTAAATTATAATATTTAAAAAATATATATTATTATATCATATATTAAAATAAAACATAACTATATAGATAATGTTTTTTTTTTCTTTCTTCTATTTTTAATGTAATTGGGCTGGTATTATTGTTATTATTAATGTTAATTATTAAAATCTTTACTTTATTGTGTATATATATATAGTAGTACACAATACAATTAAAAAAATATATATTTTTAATATCTATCTTTTTTTATTTATTTTTAATTTTTTATAGACAATACAAAATTATTTTGAATTTTGCCTTAAGATGCCGTCAAAATTGCCTTTTTTTTTCACAGAGACCTTTTTGGTCTCAAAAGTACCCTAACTATGAGCTGGTACATCCCTATCAACAAAATTGGAATGACAGAGCGTGCGTGGAAATACTTTCTGTCCGTCTCTATGACCCAAATTTGGAGGCAGCAATGATCTCCTTTGGCTCCTAACAAGGGGAAAGTGAGAGGTATAAATTAAGATATATATGTATGTGAGCGCTCGGGCTCCAATAGACACTAGGCAGGCCTCCTGAGCGCTTTTACAAACGATTCCAAACAATGACACCAGCCATAAATAAATCTCAACGTCGGACTCTAATTGCATCAAAGCTATTGCTTTCTATTTAGGCATGGTCACTTGTGACCATGGCCTTAACGCTCCACTGGAGGCCAGGGAGAGAAAGAGAGCGAGGAATAGAGACGTACGGCAGGAGCTATCACCCTTCCAGACTATTTGTCCTAATCAGTGACACCCATTTACCAGAATTGGTGAAAATGAACTATACTTCATACAGAAATCGTACACTTACCGGCCTTCATTTGTCATGGCACATTCGAGGGCCAGTAAACTTTTCCTTTCCTCCGATGGGATTGTAGACATGCATCAAAATGTTAAAAAATGATTTGCGAGGGAGGCCCGTCAGACATTTATCAGGGCTCGGGAACATTATTTGCTAATTTCCAAACCTGCGGCGTGACAGGGTGCTCCGTCTTTTAACCCACCGTGACCGCTCTGGACTCTTTCTGTTATTAGTACGAGTCAAGCGTTTTTTTTGCTTTTTGTTTCTCGCTTCTTTCCTCTCCCAGTCTCAAGACCCCTTCTCGATATTTTTGCCCACTTCTGACGAGACTCATTTGTCTATCACACCGGTGACAACATCGCCCCATTCGTCTCCCTGAGACTTTGACCACAGCGTACTCTCGGGCTCTCCAAGGGCCCCAGGCTCCCGGCCTGTTGATTGGCCAGCGGCCCTGATAAATCACAAAGTTTCCTTGTCAAGGTGAAGGTATCGACTCAACTGCGCTGAAACTGACAAAACGCACAGAGGAGGAGACGGCCATTTATCAAAGCACAAAAGGACAAAGGGGTCATCTCGCCCCTTCACTCACTCGGCCCGCTGCCACGTTAAAGATGCCCATCTAGATCCTGGCACACATTCACAGCAGCATGGAACCAAACGCAGGTCTTCATTAGACTAATTACTGACATTTAGAGGCAATTAACCTCTGACGCAAGTGTTTAAAATTGTGGAGTGGATTTTTTCCCTTTCACCTCCATTCTGTAATTCCGCAATCGTACTTCAAAAGACTTTTCCAGGAAGTCCATTACCGCTCGAAGAGGACGATCTTCTAGTGGGGTCTTTGTAAGCAGATGGGGAGGGGGCGGATGGAAGCAGGAAAGATGGTAAACAAATCTAAACGGTGGCACATGAAACGGCATATCAGCGAATTATCAGCCAGCCGTTTGCACTGGGCTATCTGTCCATCAGACACTCGTCCCCACCCACTGCCTTTGGCCTCGCTGAGCACGAGCTGTATCTGATAGGACCACAGACACACACACACACAGACACACACATACGCAGTACCAGAAGTAATCAGTAGCAGGGAGGAAATGTAAACAGAGGTGTTTGAATACATTCCAGGAGTTGTTTTCCTCTCCGTCTCCATCATGTTCACTACATTGAGTACAATAAGCTGCACTCCACACTTAGAAAAGAAGCATTCATTTTCAAAATTGAGCAATTGTTTTTTACATTTAACATTTAGCAGCAGCATGGTGTGCCGTTCGGAATTGAATCGAGAATTCTTTCTTTAATTCAATTACTACATTTGGATTGGAAGAAGATTTTGAAAAATAAAAGAAATTCTGGCATAGCAAAACAAAGTTTGTCAAGACTGTTATCTTGAAAACACCTTATTTGAAAGCTTTAAAAACTTTTAAAAGATGGACAGATGCACTAAATATATTCTGAAAAGACAAATATGGTTATTGTTAGTAATTTAAAATCATAATCACTTTATAAGACTTAAAAATCTTTGATTCAGATTCAAATTTACGTCAAAGATTCAGACTTAAAAATGAATCCATTTTGATATCTGAATCAAAGATCCTGAAGCGAAAGAAGAAAAATTTCCCAAATTCTAAATTTCTTGGATCAAAATTCAAACTTCTTGGGATAAGAATTCACACTCCTTAATTTAATTGGAATAGTTTTATTTTATTTTATAAAACCATTTAGAAGATAAAAATATAATTTTATATTACATAAAAAAAAAAATAATAATATATATATATATATATATATATATATATATATATATATATATATATATATATATATATATATATATATATATATATATATATATATATATAATTCTGGTGTTTTATTTAATTGAAATGATGTTTTCAGTTTTTTTAACTGAAATGTCTATGGAGAAATGAATGAGAAAAAAAAAACAGATGGATACTCACTATTGCGCTCTTGTTTAATGATACGAGTGTACTGGGGAACTGCTCACTAATAACTAGAACCAAGAACTGAGTCCTTCCCAGCAGATGAGGATTTTTCTTCTCAGACAGTTCTTTGAGAAATATTATTACTTCAGAGAGGAGCGCGCCATTATTGTGAGCAATGCCACACCATTGGGGATTGTGGTGATATTTTAACGCAATATTGTGACAAGCTACAACTCTATAATAAGCAGCGGTCCAAAAAAGATTCAGTCAACCTCTGCATGTGCTGGAAGGGTCGAATGAACCCTCTCTCCTTAAAGAGTGTTGCACTGGGGTGATTTGGGTATAATTGGCCCTGCTGGTTGCTATTTTGGCTTGGTCCATTTTTTTTTTTTTTAACCTCAGGCAGCTTTAAATAGGTTTGTCCTCACTAAGTCAGAGAAATTAGTCATGCTCCAGTGGCCAGCACTAGTTCTGATGGATGGGGCGCTCTCTCATTTCAAAACATCTTCCTGTTTGCAGCCCTCTGACCCGGGCCTAACCCGTGCACCATATTCATCGTCAAATTTATTTATAGATTAATGAGAGAAGCCACAAAGTATTGACCGGCAAAGGAAAACGCAACTCATCTTGAATGAGGACGAAATGCAGCAATAATTTAGCACCCATCGACCCCCACCCCCGTTTCATCCATGTATTGATCTTCATTTTACAATATTAATTTGCGTCTGCTATTGGAACCCAATTCCGGTTTGATATCGGCGAGCCGTTAAAGCATTGCGTTTGAGTCAGATCTGCCGGAGGTGAGTCACACGGATGGAGAATGCTGACAAAAGGAGGAGGAAAAGAGAAATGGAAGGGGCGGGGGTCTTTTTTAACCTTCCTTGTTACAGAAATAGACTTGAAATGTAATTTCTGTCAGGGAAATAAAATATGAACGGCCTAGATCGTGAGAGTGGGCTTCTCTTGTCCTGTCGACACTTTATCGGTGGCTCGAGCGGCCCGCTCTCTCTCTCTTTCTCATCATCATGCCTGTATCGGTTCAAAGTTCATGAAATTTCTATGAGCATTGATCTGCCTCCATTGATTTTTTTTCTCTCCCACACTTTCTTTTTTTTTTTCACGCCGCAGATCTTTGAAATTTTAATTTCCGGAGTATCTGAATTTCTCAGAGATGAAATAGCTTCCTCAGAGACAGCTGGCAATAAAATGAAGAAGTTAGAGCCACGTCGAAGAGCTCCGGCTAGCTATGTTCTCCGAAAACCACACTTTTTCCCCCCTCTTCCTCCCTAGTTTGCCTTTTTGTTATCAGGCTTGAAATTCAAAGTACTGTAATAGTACAAAAAATTTGTCAGACATCAGCTATTTTTTCCCCATTTAGCTGTCCATCCTTCTTTCTTTTCCACTTTAATACAACAAAAAAATGGCTTTCCTTTGAACATTTTGGTTTAGGCATGAAGAAACCACATGGTCTAGCACACTTTATTTAGTCACCTACCATTTTAATAAAATGTTTTATACACTGTATACCAGTCTAAGTTTATAAATAAGTACTATAAAAAATATTTTATATTTTTCAGTATATATATATATATATATATATATATATATATATATATATATATATATATATATATATATATATATATATATATATATATATATATAAATATGAGATAGACATCAGATTTTTATATAATGCATGTAACATTTTATATTATATACACATATTTTCTATGTAATAAAATGTGTGCGTGTGTGTGTTTGCATAGATAGATAGATGGATGGATGGATGGATGGATGGATGGATGGATAGACTCTTCTCTCAAATTATATTTCAGGTCTGTTCAAAGAAATTCTAATTATGAAGGTGGTCTGTTTTCACTAAAGAAAAGTAACTGAGTTATTACTGCATCTCTTGGTTGGGCAGTTGCAGGAAGATGATCATAATTGCAGTGAAAATTGACCTCATTTAGAGCGAAATCCAGCAGCTGTGCTGGAACAAATGAATGTTTTCCTGTTTTTATTATGCTGCATTAAACTCAAAAAATCTCTTTGGCCTTTGAAGCTTTCCTCTTTCATTTTTCTTCTTTCTATTTCTTACATGTCTCTGTTGCTCAGCAGTGGAACAATGGGCAATCCGTGTTAAAAGACATTTCCTTTCTATGTTTTTGTTTTCACAGCGCGTGTTGACAACAGTCAGACATTCTCTGTTCCGTTAAGAAACTTTTTGGCAATCCAGAGATGGGCAGCACTATTCTAGAACTCTCCCCGTTTTAAAATCTCTTGCATTTCCCATTTCTGATTTGTGTTTGTACAAGAAAAAAAAAAAAAAAAAAAAAGTAGAAAAGTGGTTCTTGATGGTGGAGGTGGGGCGGAGATAAGCTCGCAGCAGTTAAGGATAATTAGACAAAGTAATAGAGAGCAACAGCCAGAAAGCCATTCATTATCAGAGCCAAAGATACACACTTATCATCATCATGGGATGTAATGGACGTCTGGAATGCAAGCACAGATTCTTATTTTTCTTTTAACCAATTGAAAATAATTTGAACAGAATTGAATGCATGCAGAAATTTGTAGAATATACATTTTAAGGATGAATTACAATGGATGGAAATTCAAAGAACTTAAATTTTTTCGTCTTTCATTTACAAGTATGAAACAACATTATGTGATTTTTCGTGTGTTTCACAGTATATTTATTATCTTTTCGTCATCTTGTAACTTTGTGAATGCACGCAGCTGCATTTTATTGTGATAGACTGCGATTGTGTCACTTCCCAGTGATGTTACTATGGGACACTTCTCTTATTGCTAAATAAAAACATGTCACAGTTTAGTGTCTGCCGCACTCTAGCGTGTCAGCTTTGAAGAATGACAATATATACAGTCTGCGAGAACAAGGTCAAAACACTCAATCTTGAAATATACGGAGACACGCACACGAGCAGGCGACATGCAGACACACACAGTCTCTCTCTGGACGTAAAATCAGAGGCTGTTTTACGTTAAGTCCCTGGCAGATTGTGCTTAACATTCTCTTTTACAAATGAGGGGTGAAAAAAAAACAACTAAACATGATGACCAGCCCAAGGAGCTTTAGATTTGTCATCCATCAAACGCAAACCCTTCTGTTCATTCACTCCACTCGTTCTGCAAAGGCGAGGCGGCCCCGGAAAAGCATGCTAGCTCATTAGCAAGCACATTTGCCTTTTATACGAGCAGCTCCATAATTCATAACGGTCCCGTACGAGACGTGAGCCTGATTTGATTTAACGTGCTCAGTTATGCTTGAGTGCTAAATGGTGTTCAGCCCCCCTCTTTCCATTCCGGATGGATAGAACAAACAAACAGAAAATGGATGACAAATGAAGACGTAAGCAAAACACTCTGCCACTGACATACGCCAGGCTTCCAGATACTCACACACACATATGCGGTGAAAAGCAGCAGTGACTATGGCCATATCCAGCACTTACGCTCTCTCTCTCTCTCATTATCCATGAGGTCAGTAAGCAGAATTGGGAAGAAACGGAGAGATCAATACAAATTATCCCTGAGCAAACCGGCGCTGACAGCCTGAATTGCAGCATATGTTTACCCAAAATCGGGCAATTTATCTTAATATCAGCAAAGTAATGCGGAACAGGTGAAAGGTCACCTACTCTCCCCACCTCATAATTACCCAGTTCTAAAACAGGAAAGTGCTATTGATTGGCCGAGCCCGGGGCTGGGGAGGTTGGCTCAAAGGCCAGTGGGAGGGGCTTAGCCTCAGGCCTAGGCTGGAAGATAAAGAGATAGAGAATGTGTAGTTGTATAGTACAATGACATGAGAGTGAAGGAGAAGCAAGATGCTTGCAGGAATCTGTCTGGATTTAAACTGTTATTGCTCAATCTGTTCTCCATATTTCCCAGCTGGCCCAGTAGCACTAATGCCCCCCCCCCCCCCCCACCACCACCACACACCAAAACCACATCTGTTTCTTCTTCCATTCACTTCTCTGTCATTTTTTATCAATTCTATGCGTTCAGAATCACATAATTTTTAGCATGGTAACCATAGTTTCCACAAAAATATAATGGCTGCTAGAATTACTAGTGATGTTTGAAATGGGGCTTAGGTGCACCATTTGTGCTACAGCCATGAATGACGCATTAAATATTGTAGTACTTTACACAAAGTGATCCAGCTTTTGGTTTTCACTTGGTGGGTGATGATAACATTGGTGGAAAAAAATCTATATTCTCTATAGATCAGAATATTTTCAGGGTGGACATTTATTACTTGGTAAATGTAGATGTGGTTGCCACTGGGGAAAAGAAAATATTAAATTTGAAGTAATTAGTAAATTAATAAAAAATTTCGTTTATTATGACTCATTTTATGGCTAATGTTAAACATTTCTATTTTAGTTATGCTATTTTGGTAGATACTATGATTTATAGGCATTTTATTACCGACTTTATTTATTTATTTATTTTTATAAATAGTTATTGTAGCTTTGCTATTTTGCTAATAGATATGATTGCCATTCATTGCCAATTTCTTTTGAAAAATGTATTTATTCATGTATTTATTTATTTATTTATTATTTTTATTACAAATTTAATGGCTAATATTATATTTGTTTGTGTTATGTTATGGTATTTTGCAAGAAACTATTTACAATTTGTACTATATTTTTATTTAATTATTTTTCATAACTAATTTGCTTAAGTCAAGTTCATTGTATCTTTGCTAGATACTATGATTGACATTTACTGTCTGTTTATTTATTTATTTATTTTTGCTATTTATTTTCTATATATATATTTCTATATTATATATATATATATATATATATATATATATATATATATATATATATATATATATATATATATATATATATATATATATATATATTTCTTCATAGATAGATAGATAGATATCTCATAGTGTTTTGCTAGAAACATGATTATCGTTTAATTATTATTATTTATTTTTTTGCATTATATGACAAATGCTATGGCTAAAATCAGTGCTGTTGCAGTTATGCTATGGTATTTGTTACAATAAATTGTGGTTTCCATAGTAAATCAGTGTGTTTTTCACCCTGCAGTAGTTAATAATTCCTGGCGTGTTTGAGGTGGAGGATCTCAGAGGTGAGGGACTGTCTTGCGCTAATGAAGGTCTCACTGACCTCTTTTACTGCATTAGCATCAGATCAATAACTGAAGAGCATTTAGCACCCACTGTTCCGATACATTTATCAAACTGCACACATTCCTTCATCAGCAAAGCGTCAAAGTCAGAGCATAACAACATGTTGCTGCTCGGGGCTGCATTGTGTGAGAGTGCCATCAGAACGGCTGTAAATCTGCCCGCTTTTGGGCCATATTTAATGTCACAGGGTACTTTTATTGTGTGTCCCAGGGCAAATACACATCCTGAAGGGCTAGTGTCAAAGTGCATGATCCATTTGTGTAGTTACAGGCGCCAGACATAAAAATAAATAAATAAAAAAATACGGCCCAAAATGATGGATATTCTCATATGGGCAAATTCAGGAATAATGAAGTGCTGTAATACAAACATTTACATCTCGGAGAGGTGGAGGGTGTCCATCTAGGAATGACAGGCAAGAGGAGAAGGAAAGGGGGAGGTGAAGGTGTGCGTGAGAGAGCTACATCCTTGTGAAAGCCATGTCATGTAAAATCAATATGCCCGATCAATGCTTTATTAACAAGCCGACATCTTACTTCAGATTCCTGCACGCTACTTTGTCTTCAGCCATGCAAGATGGCATGTCAAATAGTATCACCGCTGTCACACGATGACACGCGTACGTGTGCGCCAAAACACAAGCGCTGTCTTGATATTGATCAGATCAGATTGATTGGATTGCCGCCCCCTACTACACTTAGATGTAATTGTAGCACTTCATCATAAAGTCACCCAATTATTTCCAGGAAGTTCCTGTCTAATATGCTCATCTTCTCCTCTCAGGCTGTCATCTCTCATTCTCTGCTTTAGTTCTTTCTCGTGTTTCTCCCCGTTTCCGTCAGAGTTCAGCGGCGAACCGCGTGCTGACTAAGGGGAACAGACAGACTTGATCTCTCAAAAGGAAAAGTGCATTGATTCATACGGTCTCATTACTGACAACGACATCTACATTCATGTCTGATAATATTTTTATGCTGATGTTCTGCTTGCTTTCCTCTTGTTATCTTTTCTCCTTCTGTATCTTTTTTTTTTCTTCTGTATATTTTTATGTTCATTTTAATATAGCCACATTGGCTTAACCAATGGTATGCATTTGGGGGCGGGGCTATCTGTATCTCTGGTAAACCGCAGATTAGTGTTCAGGAAACCTGTTTGAAATCAGTCACACTATCATTTGAGCATTTCTGTTTTCGATTTTAGTGACAGAAATTACACACATTCGTGGTCAATTTTATGTTATGGAAGAGGATACATTAAGTCATATATCATATGTTTACATTAAGTCACATATTTAATGTTGTACCCCCTCATTTGGTGCAGTTTTGTCATTTTGATAAAAAAAAAGGGTTAGGCTAACCCTAACCCTAACCCTTAAAAAAAAAAAACACACACATTTGATATTTGTTTAAAATAATTTCCCATGCTTAAAGTCTAGTGGAACCATAATAGACCTCCATGCACTCTTCTAAAGCTTGTTAAACACGGTAGCAAGAAGTTGAGATTATGATTCATGCACTTGTATACGGAGCAGCTCTGTCTGATTTATAACCGGAGCACTTCATACTCAAAATTCCAATTTGAGAGGGAGGGAAACATGTGTGTGTGTGCGGCATATGTGAGTGTGAAAGAAAAGATTAATTACTATTTGTGGCCAGCAATTTCATGAGGCCAGCCCCGGCACAGCTGTGAAATGATAGCGCCCTACATCAGTTTGTAGTCAACCATTCACAGATTATTAAAGCTCCATAAGATGAAGTGTTTCTCCTGCCTGCTTTGCTTTAGCGCACGATGGCGGAGAGAGTGCGAGAAAGAGGGATAAATCTGAAGGGGTGCAATAGCCAGACATATGTCATCATCGCCCGTTGCCCATAAATCCAGAGGGTGCTTCAGGAAGCAGGACTGATGCAGACTTCACAGGGTTGACAGTCGCAATCGAGCGTGTGTATGTGTGGGTTTAAATGAGCGCACCCGTTTCATTCATAATGTATCCACTAACTCCTTCAAATTTATCTGATCAATTATAGGCCTCGTTCTTCCAAATAGGAGAGGTGATAGATGTGGCTCTGACGAAGTATTGCACAGCACATTATTACCTTTTATTCAAATGCTCTGGAATAAAATGCATGATGGGTGCATACATTCTCAAGAGCGAATGTAATAACATTTATGATGAAAACACAAATCTGTTCATTTGTTTTGCCTGCGCTGGATGCTAACAGATGGTGTTTTCTTGTTTTGCGGTTTAGCTTTGAATGAACCAACTATTGACTACGGCTTCCAGAGACTGCAGAAGGTCATTCCCAGACATCCAGGTGATCCGGAGAGGTTGCCCAAGGTTAGTGATTCTGTGTGTGTGTGTGTGTGCGTGAAAAATATATTTATCATAGAAATGTCAAAACGGGAAACAATTCACTGGCTAGATGAGCAAGAGCATGCAATCGCTTTTGGCAAGTCATCACTATGCAATCCGGCGTGTTTGAATTCTGTCTGAATCGTGCAAACTTTCGGCACATCGAAATGGTTCAATTAAGTATTTTTCCACCCCAGTAGGCAGTGGCGATTTTAATCTAAGCAGAGGCCTTTTTCAGATGTGTGATTATTTTGGTCTTGTTTTCCTTTCATTTTCCAAAGCTAGATCCAGTTTAATCTTTTGTTTACAGAGCTTTCCATTAAAAGTCCTTGTCTTAGCAGGTTAATAAATGAGTTTTGTGAACGTTAATATGGGCAAGCCCTCTCTCTGGGCTTTTTAGCTCCATTTATTTATTTTCCCCCCTCTTAAATTCCACAAACCATGCAGTTTGCTTGCAGTTCCCATGTGGTTGACACGTATCACAGTTCTGTTGTTTTGATGTGTGACATGAAAGACAAAGCATGCCTGCTGGACCTTTTCTATTTCCTATTTTTAATTTTTTTTGCTCATTTAGCTTTGATAGGATCTATGACTTGTGCCCAGCTAATAGAAAACGTGCTAATTTCCCATCTGAGAGCTGCACGGCGCCGAGGGCTTTTCTTAATAATATGTTAAGAGATTATTTTGTACCATGTTCGTGGGTGCTCGGCGAGAGCTGACCACCACAGAGGGCTAATAACAGATATCATACAAATATCTATTAAAGCACAGCATGGGAACAGCAGCTATCATTAACTTCCGCTGAACCAGTGTTAATTTCGTTGACGAAGACTATGACGAAAAATATTCGTCAACTAACCTTTTTCACGGACGAAAACTAAATAAAAACTAAATAAAAAGTCAGATATGATGACGAAAAACGTGACGAAATATAACTGACACTTTAGTCAACGAATAAAAATGAGACGAAAATATATAGGAGGGACGAATGGAGAAGAGATCCAATCAGAGCGAATCTTTGAGGGTAGGTTGATCTATGCAGAAGCAGCCGACCGAGCCATTTTAAAAAGCTGCGGCAAATGCAAGCGCAACAGCTAAAGAAAGCAGCAGTTACACAGAAAAGAGAACAAAGTTGAGTTTTCATAACAGTTAAGTTGTTTACACAGGGAACTACACTGCGACCTTTTGAAATGCCATTGCGACCCAAATTTTTATGGGGTCGTAAATGTATCACTGATTATTGTTGTACCTACTTATGTGTAATGCTATGTTTTAATATGAGCATTTATTAAAACAGAAATGTGTATTTTAAGAATACGTTTTATAACGTGCTCCGAGCATTCAACACATCAAGTTGGCTTCAGCCCCGCGATGCGGGAAAGCTTAACTGAGCAGCTGGTTACTCGTGCAAGACTGAACCGAGCTCTCCTTCAGGACGTTTGCGTCCTCCTGCACCTGAACGAACAAATACAAATCGCATTTTAAATAAACATAAGAAAAAGAGCGAAAAGTGAAAGAGCTCATTTCAGCAGCGCGGTGTTGTTCAGGGAGCAAGCAGAGACGCGTCTCAAAGTCTTCTTGCTTTTGTACCGACAACAAATACATACTAAATATGTCAAAATACCCGTCTTGGAAAGCGTGTTCGAAAAAGTCTGTAGTTATGTCTTCAGTGAAAGTAAAGAGTTGGAAAGAAATCGGATGCGTATCTTTATATAAAGGATGCATTTGTCTCTTAAAGTGACAGTGCCTAATTTACTAGCTCTGCTGTCAGTGTCTTTAATGTATGAAAATGAAAGTAAATCACTCACTGCTCTTGATTGAATTACTTTGTAGTTTTAACAAGAATTTATCCAAAGTCAGTCCAAAAATCAGATAGAATAGATTATATTGTTTTACTAGTGACTAAAAAAAAAAAAAAAAAAAAATTATTAGGGACCTGGACATGTTTTGGTTAAGTGTTTCTTTCTTTAATTGCTAATGCAACCTTTTCACACCACAGACTGAACCAAATTAAGCATTGCATCAGACATTATCAAGATGAATTTGTTGTTCTGACACAGTTTAACCCCGAGTTATTGTCATATTTTATTACCAATTTCTAAACTACAGCAAATAAACTGTGATATTGTAAGAAACGTTGAAGGTGTCTGAATACATTTTGGTTTGATTGTGTATTTTATTTTACAGTGAAGACTATGCAGTGCTATTTTAAATGAACAAAAACAAACTTAAAAAAAATGTAAACTTTGTGTAAATAGCACAAATAAAGAAATTGAATGAACATACAATACAAATATAATATAGGTGGTTGTCTATTTCAATAATACTGTACTTCATCTTGAAAGAATGTCATATGCATTGCATATCATTCAGGACGAATGCATATCTTTTTCAGAGAGCATGTATATTTTTCATTGAGAGCAGGCCTTATGTTTATTTTATAAATACCATTCCATAACAGACTGATGGAAACATTTAGTCAAATCAACTAAGTCGACTTTGTTCTACTAAAAAAAAAAACTAGACTAAGACTAAAAGACTTAAGACTAGACTAAGACTAAAATTCTTATGATATTTAGTCGACTAAAACTAGACTAAGACTAAAACATTTCAGATGACTAAAATGTGACTAAAACTAAATGGTGTGTAATTCAAAAGACTAAGACTAAGACTAAATCCGAATTTGCTGTCAAAATTAACACTGCGCTGAACAGCTCTAGAATGGCGTTGTCTCAGATCTAGCGTCCCACAGACATGCACCAAACTAAGAACCCATAAGACTCTGCCCTGCGCTACATGATGTGTTTCAATTACACTTGGCTCTCTGTCTCTGTGGAGGCCAATATCTGGACAAGAAATCTCATTCCAGTAAATGCTTCAAACTATCCATTCTCCAAAAAAAAAAAATAAAAAAAAAAAGTTTCAAAGCCATTCTGCTTGAGCATTTCTGAAGCTGAAAAAAAAAAAAAAAAAAAAAAAAATATATATATATATATATATATATATCAATTTATTTTTATATTTTATCATATCAAAAGAAGAAGATATAACAGCAACAATAACAACAAAAAAGTTACTGATATGGCATGTTTTTTAAATGCATGTGATTACATGTCTAATTTTTCTTAATACTTTTATCGTTGTTATTATTATTAGTAGTAGTAGTAGTATATTATATTCTAAGAAGAAAAACACAGCAGCATCAATAAAAAAAAAAATGGAAATTGCTTTTTTTCATTACTCAAGTGTGCATGCAATTTCACTCATCTCAAATTCAGGTAAACCCTCAGCACAGGGCCATCACACCAGAGCAGTTCCAATAAACAACATAAATATTTGATTTTGGCTTCTAATGGACCCAAATGTGAGTTCAGCAGCATGTAAATGAAAGTGCCAAGTGATTCATCATAGTTACCCCAGCCGTCTGCACCTCTATCGCGTTCGAGGGTCACAGCCAGCTCCACGCAAAGCAGCAATTGACCCTTACACATATTCTCAATAAGAGGCAGAGCGTCTGGGAGGAGCGGCTGCATTAGTTGTTACAGGCGGGAGACAGACCGCCGTAATAAGAGGTTTCGGGGGGAGGGATGTACACAGTGTGTTAGCAAGAAGGTAAAGCCGTCACACTCGTGCTCGCCTGCTCAACTCCGCTGTAGAGTTGATAATACGCCCCTGATATCGATTCCTGGATTTTTTTATTTTATTTTCCTTTTCCTTCATTCCTTTCAGTCAGGGATCTACAATGCACAAGGTCTGATGGGGGATCTTAGCTAGACAGAAAGCCAATATGGCATGCATGTATTGCTTTGGACATGAAACTTCTTGTATCAAAGAATTTTTCAATTGTTTTAATTGTTATAGTACCAATACTTTATAAATCCCTATCATATTCTTACTACGAGTTTCCCGGAATTGCAGTTTACCTCCCTAATTTTAGATCAAATCAAAATTTGCTGCTCGATCCAAGGGGAGGGGCATCCAATGAACACGTTTATATACGAAGACGGCAAGAGAGAGTAAAAAGCAATATGTGAAGTCACTCATGTGATGAGGAAGGAGATTGCTAAAGGGACCTTCCAATCCTCTTTCTTTTAAGTCCTTGTTTGAAATCAGTGTCATTCATTTGTCTGGATATAAGGCTGAGACAAACACTGGAATGAAAATCTGATCAGGCTCCATACATTCACTTACGTGCCATCAAATAATCTTTATTGCGAATCATATAGTGGTAACCTGTCAGCCGTAGTCTTACATTCATCAGTTCCATTAGCCTCTTTGCGTCCTGTTTCAACTTGCAAACACCAATCTATTCCGCTTCCCGTTCAATCTAATATCCAAGAAAAAATATTAGAAATGCATTCATGTTGAGCAATTACCCATGCATTAAAATTCATCTTCTCTCTCTTGGCTTTTGCGAGGTAGCTACACGTATCGGCCCACACTTCTCAATGTATTCATCACCTCAGGCAAGAACTAACAGAATAATTGCTTTACACTTTTATAATGACATTAGCACCTCCAGCCCCTCACCTCACTTGGCTTCTTTAACAGTGGTGATATATACCACTCACGATATTCAAGAGTGATAATAACAAGTTTCCATTTAAACGATTCTCGTCCACCGGCAGAACAATGAGCTCTTGTAATAATAAGCCCTGTCATTTGTCACGAAACAAGCCCTGGGATCGTTTTGGGCTTAAATAGTTCCCTGTCTAACCTGGAATCTCGTGTCGATGTGGAAAAAAATGAGGAGTCAATTATACTTAACGCCGCCACTCTGAAATTTACATGGAAATGCTTTTCGAACACCGCTCACCGCTAATCATATTCTCAGCATGAGGCCGCGAGGATGAGAGGGGCATGCTGGAACAAAACAAACTCATTCACAGCCTCCTTCGCCGATTGGCCGATGTGTTCACCACACATAGACTCCCACTTCAGTGTGCGCCGCTAAACCTGGTTCATTAGGAAACGCACCTCATGGAAAAGAACAGATTAGAGTTGAGGGTATGCGTCATTTTCTTAAACTATCCTTACGCCGCCTACTCCTCTCCACTGCCATATGGATGAGAAGTTCAAGTAGGTGTCGGCCGGGGCGAGGTTTCGGTGATGTTAATTGCGATAATCGTCGGGTGAAATTGGGAAGCATGTAAGACGTCTTGTGATATGACGACTGAGATGATGAGTAATTATTTGCGGCTCAGAAAAACACTTAATCTTGCTTAGAGAGAGCCGCGAGCTGGACTAGGACAGCTGGGCCTTTCATTGACACTACCTGCTGAATGACAAGTGTAATTCTTTATTTGTATGCAAACTAGATGCATGCAACATGAAACACAGCCCCCAATTTCAGAGGTAAATGCCATCATCTGGTTAGGCTCTGGTTTGGAGTGCGTCTCTATAAAACGCACGGGCCTGTGTTTAATCTTGATAAATATGGATCCAACGTGGGGCTTGTGCATGGGAATGAAATGGCCAACGAGCCATGATGAAGGCGCTCCGCACTTCGCACCCGCAAGGACAATGCTGTGAATGTGCTTACACTCAAACGCGACCTGCAGAATTGATAAACAGCAAGTCAGCAAGATCAAGACGTGCTAAAATGCGATTACAATGTAATGTAAACTCCCCAAAATTAGCTCTTGGAAGAAGAAAATAGGCAGCAACCTGTGCAAAACACTTTGGAGTCCCTGCTACACGCACCTCGTTGGCAGCTTAGGTGTGAATATTGAATATTGAAGGGAAAATAAGCGGCAGGTTAAGCTTTGTTGTGTTATAAGTCGGGGGAAAGCTTGCAGACGGGGATAAGCAAGAGTTCCCAGCGTCCGTGTCCCAGGGCACAGCCTCTCAGCCCGCTCTGGAGAGGAAGTCATTTATGAAGTCCTTTACAACAGCCAGAGAAAGAGGGTTAATTGAAAAATTTCCTAATGTCATTATGAAAGAACTAGATTAACCCAAGCTAATTCACTTTATTGTCCTGAAGAAAGAGGAATGGGCATTGAACTCTTCTGCAAATTTGGGGCATGAATTAGGGGTGAGATGTTGTCTTTGAGGACTCTGCCGGTTTAATTAAGATATGGAAAATGAGTCATTGTTCCTCTGAGCTAAAGTGCGTGGAATTAGCAGGCGAACGCAGCGTCTGTGTTTGACTCGGTGTGGTGTGCTAGTGTTTGTTTGTTTAATACCCACAAGGCCACGTCGTTGAAACGCAAGTCCTTATGTTGACTCATTTAGCTTAAGTTACACACCACTTCACTAGTCTAACTAAGTCAAATGAAATGTGACTAAGAAATGAAAGAATGCATTTGATAATATGTAATTAATTTTTTATTTTATTTTTTTATTTCCGCTCGTCAGCTTGTGTATTTTTCCCAACCATAGATAAAGAGCTTAAAATTTACCCTGGCCAACATACACAGTTATTGTTCATTTGCAATGTACTGGCTGATGGTGTTTATATGCTTTATGACTGATTATGTTGCATTCTGGGTGTATATTGCAGGAGGTGTTGCTAAAGAGAGCCGCTGACCTTGTGGAAGCGCTGTACGGGATGCCACACAACAACCAGGTACAAACTCAAACTAATGAAGCACCTTTTCTTTTCCTTTGCACGGTGGATGTAATTAAATCAGGATTCGTCTCACTTTGCTACATTCCTGTATGTTTCAAAGCTAGCTGGGAGCCTTTGTACTGTAGCTGGGTGAAAACTTTTTTACTTCTTCTTCTTTTGCTATTTCACAATTTAATTCCTGTCTATGGCTCTTGGTGCAAAGTAATGAGTTAATCACTCAAAACACATACACACAGCCATATACAGGCTTATTTAAATGGGAAGATAACTTTGAGTTTGGCCCTAAAAGATGCAATTCGGAATATATTCTACCAAGTGGTCCAGCTATGGTTGAGAGGTCTAATACATATTCAGAAGAAATTATCCATTACATTATTTCCCCCCAGTCGAGTAGCACACAGGTGAAGACACTAAAATTCAAATACAGCGGAACGAATGCAAATGTCCTGTCAATCGTTTACCTACAGACAGAAAATCCATATGTATATGTGTGTATGTGCATTTGTGTCTAGTAAAAATGCAATTTATATATACAGTAAATATATGGTTTTATATCTAAAAAGTCGTATGTATATATAGTTAACTCTGTATTTAAGTATTTTCATTATTTTTTTATATATATATAAAAATGTTTTACATATATTTACACATAAGTGTTTTAGAAATGACGCCTTCTGAGTTCAGATCTCTGGCCTTGTAAGAACAAACTGATAACTCTCTATTCTCTGTTTCTGTGTGGTAGGAGATCATCCTGAAGAGGGCCGCAGATATTGCAGAGGCTCTGTACAGCGTCCCACGTAACCACAACCAGATCCCATCCCTTGCCAACACAGCCTCTCATGGTGGAATGATGGGAGTCAACTCTTTCGGCGGTCAGCTTGCTGTCAATGTCTCAGAAACCTCACAAGGTATTTGGCATGAAAATTAGCATGCAGATTACAATGAACCCTACAGTTAAAAGCTTAAACTAGACTAAAGTGGTTTACTGGGCAAACTGGAGGCTTGTCAGTCTAAGAGATAACCACCAAAGCCCCTCCAGACAGCCTAACCAGCATAGCCAGGAAAGAGAACCTGCTAACCACTTTAGTTGTTCATCTGCGAATATCAAAATGAGTTATACACATTTCTAGAAAAATGCTTGCAACGATTAACGATTAGCAAACATTAGCGAGCTGCTAGCAGCATGAATCATGGCACAGGCCGGCTGCAGCTTTATCTTTCCTGGCTGTGTATAGCATAGATCCCAGGAGGTGCCTGACCCTGTCCCCATCTCTCCGCTGCCAGCCTGCCAGAACATGCAGCACTATCTCACACACTGCATTTAGCAAGTGTACTGATAATAGGTTTACACCTGTTCCATTGTTGCCTCCACTCAGGTCAGGACAGGGAAAAATCACACTGGAATACATGCTGGGACGCTGAATATCCTCCTTACATACATGGAGGTGAATTTAACTCACAACTGTGTGGACCGGCCACGTTAACACATTGGGCCATACTCATGAAACCCAAGTAAAATGCATTACTGTGCAAACCGTACAGGGTGGGGGGGATTGGGTAGACTGTAGGAACTGTTTTCAAAGAATTGTTTAATTTATTTACATTTGATATATATATATATATATACCTATGTGCTAATAAGTAGTTTAAAATTACCTTTGAAACTGATGATGCCACCTACTTCAAGAATTATATAGATTCCAAACACTGTGGCAGATTTTTACAGATGTCTTTCCATCCGCAGTTGGCTACAGTCGCAACACGAGCAGTGTGTCGCCTCGCGGTTACGTGCCCAGCAGCACCCCTCAGCAGTCCAACTACAACACCGTCAGCAACAGCATGAACGGTTATGGCAATGCAGGAATGCCCAACCTGGGTGTGCCCAGCTCACCGGGCTTCTTGAACGGCTCCTCGGCAAACTCTCCCTACGGCAGTAAGTATCAAGGTAATGATGAGCCCCCGCTCTCTCTGTCCCCCACCTGTGTTTCCCTTTCCTTTTGACACTCCTCTCTTGTTGTTCTGTTGGTTGTTTGTTGGTTTGTTTTGTTACCTTTTGGGAATGTGTGCTACTGGATAAAAGGAGGGGTGACTCTGGAGGCTGAACAACCGAGACATTTAGCGAATCCGACCAATTAAAGCAGCCGATTGAAAAAGCAAAAGCAACTGAAATTATAAAGCAGGCCACCAAAACAGCATCCAAAATCTCTAAAAAACAAATGTTTTCGGCAAAATGACCCAGTCAGAGTCGATAAGAATGCCTATTATCCAGAAAGTGGCCAAGGCAGGACATCTCATATGCCATTCCAACTCCATTTACCTCATGATTTGCTCGTTTGTTTTGGTCCCCCCCCCAAAAAAAAGACCCGCAACCCAAATTCCCCCCATATCCTCATGATCATTTCTCCCTGATTTGTTTTCATTCCATGAATATGATTTGAAAAAGAGGCGAGGCCAGGCTCTCTAACTCTTCGTCTGTAAGAAGTGAACTCTCTCTGAGTGGTGACTATGTCTGCTTTGTTGCAGTAGTTCCGTCGAGCCCTACCATGGCAGCCTCTTCGGTCAGCCTCTCTTCAAACTGTAGCAGTACACACGGCATTTTCTCATTCTCACCTGCCAATGTCATCTCTGCAGTGAAACAAAAAAGCGCCTTTGCTCCAGTTGTCAGGCCCCAAGCATCTCCACCTCCTTCTTGCACCAGTGCAAATGGCAATGGACTTCAAGGTGAGAGCCGACTCCCTGCTTTTAGAACGCCCCGCAGTTGCCTCACCTGTGGGGTCGCATTATTGCACTCTGGTACCCAGACGCCACCCATCCACCTTCCCCTCTGCCGCTTAACGAACATGGCCTCCCGCCCGCATCAATTATGCATTTGCGCATGGATGGGCGGATGGATGGATGGATGAGTGGTCGGATAAGTGCAAGAACGCATTATGCATGCGGGCATGTAGAATGCATGTGCATGTATGGGTGTGTTTATTGATTTATTTATCTTTCATTAATGATTGAGCAAAGTTAAGTGTCTCGTGAGGTTTCGTACGCGAGTGGCTGGGAGCGCTTTAATTCGGTAACATCTCGCACTATCGAAATTGACGCTGCCACTCCATGATTCACCAGCTCTTTTGCATTCAAACTGATCTCGACATTTGTCTCCATATTCTCTTTACATTTGCGGTACGTGCCCCCCTTGTCCTGGAGTTAAAAATTAATGTTTCCTACAATAGTAGCACAAACAATGGATCCGAAAGGCCAGAAATGTTAACTCCTAGCCATGCTCGCTCATCCAACGTCAAATAACATCGCCAGAGAGGAACTTAACAGCAGAAGAAGTGATTATAACCCAGGTTGAATGTGATTATAAGAAGTAAGAGCGAGAGGGAAGGAGCTCACTGTATTCTCGGCAGGGCGGCATCATTCGGCAAATTAAAGACTCTCTCTGGCTGTTTAGTGCGCTCGTATTTGCTCTTCGTCAAGGCCCAGTTGTTTGCTTTGAAAACATGTTTTAGCCATAGCGTGTGCAAGCGAGATTAATAATGTTAGACCTAATGAACTGAGAAATTAAAGTTCATGCTGCTACATGCATCTACTTATTAATATGTGGTTTGCAGAAATTAATGAGGAATGCCACAACATCAGATGCCTTGGCAAACTTAAAAACACTCCAAGCATGACTCTACAAATAAGTTGAAAGCGGCAAAAGAGCTTTCCTCCCGTTTGCCCTCCCCTGGCACTTCACTATACACCTAATTGTGGGAATGAGTGAGTGAATCAATCTCCACATTGGAGTGGGCATGCAACGACCTAGTCCGGCCTTCTTTAGATGTCACGATAAAGAGAGACTTGGGGGGAGAAATACAGGCTGACAGAAGAATGCAAATGGTTTTCCACCATCCACTCGGCTCCGGTAATGGAAGGGGGGAGCAAGGCGCAGATTTCAATTTGGGCAAAGCCGAGGGGTGTCTGGTTGCTGACTGAGGAGGGGAGACCACGGGTCTACGTGACGTTAGCAGAAGTGACCGTGTTGTTTCTCAGCTGTCAGCAGGGACCCTCTCCTGGGAGTCTGGCCCACTGTTTGCCATTAACAAAACGCTAAGAGAAATATCACACATGTGGGAGCCAGGATGCTTTCTCCTCAAAATGTCAGAAAGCTCCTCTTTCAAAAAGTGAAGTCCTTCCAGCACGTCTTGTCGGTGAAGCACATTTCACTCAATCACTCCCAACCCTCCCCCGTCGTCCTCCGACAGCAACAGCCTCCATTTTACAAACATCCCCAGCACCTTTCGAGTCGAGTATTTTGTGAAATGCGAGTGACATACTTACTTCTGTGTTCTTTTTTGTCTTTCGTAAGGCGTCCTGGGGCCTTCTGTGCTAAAATTGTTTCTCTTTCTCTTGCAGCTATGTCCGGACTGGTGGTCCCACCCATGTAAATTGCACTCCCTTCCCTTGTAAAGCAGCTGTCTCCTTACCGGGACGAAGCATAGTATGTTATTCGGAGGATCCTCCTCGAAGTCGTCATTCATCACGAAGTTAATCAGCAGCTAATTCTTTTATTCAGAGGAAAAAGACACTTTGTTTCAAAGAGTTTATTCGAAATTGACATGCAAGCGACTTCACAGTTTATTGACTGAATCTCTTATCATATTTTCACGATCTCGAAGGGGAAAAAAGAACAAAACGTACCTATTTTGTATAAACATTTCTGGTTTAATCTTGGCTATGTCTAGTTCTTGCTATGTGTGGGAAGAAACATTGTGGATATGCCATTTGATGAAAACACTGATAAAAAAAATGTGTAAGAATGTTTCTCTTTCACCGATGTGCTGCCGCTGCACATCTTCATAATGTGAATTCATTTTCATTTTTTATTATGATTATTTTTTGTTTCTCATTTTGCTTTTTTTTTATTTTGATTGTGGTAATAAAAAGGGGGCCAATATATACAGAGCCAATAAACTGGAAATAATATAAGATATATGATTTATAAATCAAAAAAGAAAGGCAAGGAAGAAGAAACGGTGGGAGCAACCGGGAATGGTGATCTTATCGTTCAGTTCGTTCGGCGGAAATGAACTTTGTAACTTATTGTAGGTAGAAGTTGTAACTTTGATATTGCAAAAATTCTTCTCTTGCCTTCAACAAGCACACTGACAGAGATGAAGCGCTACTGTCTGTTGGTAAAAAAAAAAAAAAAAAAAAAAAAAATGTAAAAGAAAAAAAAAAGAGGAAAATATTTCCACTGCTAAAGCTTCCTGTAAAGCGAGTGTGATCTGCAATGTTTTTCAACTTTTTGCTAGCACTGTATACTATTGCATTCTTAGGCTACTGTGAAGTCTGTTTCTTGTACCAGAAAGTTGTCCTTATACCTCTAGCTCCTTACTCCCTAATGTGTTTTGTATGTGGTTATACAATTGTAGACTTTTGTGATTTTGCCAAAGTTGTAGCTAAATATTTATACACTTGTCTTGAATTTTCCAGAATCACTTAAATATTTAGTAAAGAGTTTTATTCCTACAGTTAGGAGTAAAATTGTCTTATACATTGCAACACTTTCACACAAACACTTGCGGTCACTAAGGGATTTTTTTTTTTGTAACATATCGATTATAAATATTGTATTTATCTTTGAAATTTTGTATATTGCTTTCCATCATTTTCTTTGATCAAACTTGTATTGTTTTCCATTGTTGAAATTACGATGAAGGTTTAGCCAAGAATCATCACCAACATTCAATGTTTTCTACCGATAGATTGTATCGTCCGTGCATTTCATATGTAATTCAGATTTTTTTTTTTTTTATGCCAACAGACCTTCCGTCCATTTTCATTTGTTTGTTTGTTTATTTGTTATTTCGAGGAGCAGTCAAATCCATTGTTTATTTTTATATTAATTTTTAAGTTATCAAAAAAGTTCTTTTTTGAAAGAAAACTGTTTGTTGTATAGTCAAATAAATTGTTTGTGTCACCTGGCTGTAATAATATAGTAGATAAAGTGCATGTCAAGCCGCCCCAGGGGGAAAAATCCAATTGTGGTTGTAAATTTTGTTTTTGTAGAATGTAAAAAGTCATTTTTACCTGCCACCATGACTTTGCCACATAACTGAACCATGTTTACAGGGATCAAGAGAGAAAAAAAAAAAAAAAAGGAAAGAAAAAATATCTGTAATGGAAATATACATCAGTTACTAATGTTTATTAAAATATGTCAGAAAAAAGCTCTGTCAAAGGCTTTCCAGTGAATCTTCTGAGAGAAACCTTTCTGCTGTTTTAATGACAAACGTACACCACAGTGAATCTCATAATTCCATTCAGATCAATGGTGTAAAAAGCACAAACATTTTTTACTAAAATAAAAAAATAATTATTGTGACCCCTCATCTTTTTGGACTATTTTGTCTTTTTTAACATTAATTTTTCCCTATTCCCTCAAGTAAAACAGCATTCAAAGGGAATGAAAACAAAAGGAAAATTACTTTTTGTATCATATATGGACAACAAAGATGAAGATGTTCTATATTGTAAATGTCATTTTGTAAGTAACTCATGACACCGTAGCATAACTGAATCATATCACCTTACACTTTTCTCTCTCAGTGATATTGATTTTCCAAGTCGTGCCAAAATCCGCAAATGAGACAGTGATTTTTTATTTTTTTTGGTTTCCTATCCTTTTCCTAAGGCTTTCATTTTGACCTCTTTTTCTTTGCACTTCGGGCTTTGTAAATGTTGTAATGTTCAGCAGTGTGCTTCTCTTTCTGTTTCAATCCAAAAGCGGATGTTTCCTCTTGGCAATCGGCACACAAGTTTCCTTTAGCTGCAGGAAGCAAAGGCAGCTGTAGAAGCAAAGAAATGATGAATGTACAGTGTATTTGCTTTGTGATGGCTCGACAAAGCTCGGCCAAATGGAGGAGCCGGTGAGGTCACCCTGAAAGTAAGAAAAACTCAAGGTTACGTGAAGTGCATTTGTGGATTTCATCATTTCTGCAATCTGGTTGTGTCTTTTAGTCTAATGAAGTACCCATACTCTGAAGATTTCACGAAACACGAGCTCTGTAAGAACAAATGCCATTTTTCTCTGGCTCATGTATGGTTTTATTTGAGTTGATTTATGGCCATATTTCTACATTTTATTGTACAAAGTTGTTCATTTTACATAATATTTAATTAAAGTATTTCTTGTCTGTGACAAATTTCTCACTGCAATCTTATTTTTGTCTTTTCTCGCTCTAAAAACAGCCATGCATTATTTTATTTTTTTTAAACAGGGCACATATGAAAAAATAAATAATAAATTATTTATACATGCATATATATATATATATATATATATATATATATATATATAGCATATATACTTCATGAAACTGCCTGGTAAAGCAACATAAAAAACAAAACAAAAAACAAAAGTATGTTAACTGGAAAAAAAAAAAATGATACAAATATTTGATTATCTGATTATAAATGTCAAGTTAAGGATATAGACAAAAAATGCCAACAATTAACAAGAACAAAAGTCAACCTGGAGCACTGTCACATTTGATTAGTATAAATTGCCGTTGTAATGGAGCAGAGCCTGCTAAGATAGTGGCCCTGTTTCTTTCTCTGGCCTTGGCCTTGCTGCGGCATTGGCTTAGAATCTTACAGCCGGGTGTTTTTTGGGTGAGCTGATGACACGAGGCTTTCATCTTCCACTTCTGTGAATTCCTAGAAGAAATGACAGTCTCCAGGGGAGGGAGGCCCTCCTGGTCAATGCACTGATCCCTGAAGAACAACTGCCATTTCGTGCCGGACACTCCACGTGCGCTGTTTTGGCCTCGCTCGATAGGAAGCCGTGAGATATTTCTCAGCGATTCATCCAGACGGCAGACTTGTGACAATTGCAATGTGGAAAAAGTCTCAGTTCCATCAACATTTAACAAGACATCATTAGTGGAGTAGGTGCACCTCTTCATCAACACATGATGTGAATTACAACCTGCAGAACCACATGGGGTTTGTCAGTCATGCATGCATCATTAGACGTAGCGCTCGCGGAGGGTGAACGCAGAGGACAGTGCAGTGCTAACCTTGTTGAAGGTCATTAGTGAGCTGACTGTAGAATTGAGCTTCCCTGTCTCTGTCTCATCAGGAAGCTGCTCCATAACTGATTCAACTGGATGCCTCGTTGAGCCCAGTGTTTGAAATGTAAGTTGAGCAATTACAGGCTAAAGGAGCCCAGTCAGATCTGATACCTTCAGCAGCTAGCACTGGGATTCATGGTTTCTTTTAAACAACCTGGATTTAACAGTCAAATACGGCCTTTTCAACACGTTTTGGAAGCTTTTGTGCAAACGGTCACCAAAATGGTAAAAAGATAATATTGGTTCAGTTCTCTATGAAAAGTCAACATGCTCATGACTCCATTGACTTCAATAATCCATGTTTACAAGTTTACAAGTGATGAATAGGGATATTTTATCTGTCAGGAAATGTAAAAACTGGTCAGATGGTTGTATAAGTTTCTCAGAGGCTCAAACTGTTTCATTTCAAAGAATGTGTTTTGATGAATCATTCACAATAAGGAAAATGCATTAAGAAAGTAAATAGTGTAAGTTTTGATTTCTTTTGCCAACTTCACCTCTTTTATCATTTTAATTACTTAGGAATATTAAACAGCCTACAACTTGGCCACTATTCATAAATACAATAATTTATAGAATACTGGCATCTTTTATCATGTTTTTCTTGCCACCTTGCTATGTGCCAAAGAACAACATTAAGAAATTATACTTTTATTCCGCAAGGACAGATTTAAGTGATCAAAAGTGACAATTAAGACACTTATAACATTAAAAATTCAATAATATTAAGCAGCACAACCATTTGAACATTGATAATAATATTAAATGCAGTAAATCAGCATGATTTCTGAAGAATCATGTGACACTAAAAAAGGGAAAATTCAGCTTTGCTTCACAGGAACATATTGGGCCCAATCATACACCTGGTGCAATGCGACGCAAGGCGCAACACAAGTATGTTTGCTAGTTTCAGTCCAGCGCTATGCCGTTTAATTAGCAAATCCATTTGCGCCCATTTGTGCACCCATGGGCATGCTGGTCTAAAAAAGAGGTGTGTTCAGGCGCATTGCTGGTGCATTGCTATTTTAAGGAGCTGAAAATAGACTGCGCCATAGACCAACTCAAACCTGGTCTAAAGTCTAAAGTCAATGGCGCAATATTTTTGTGTAATTTAGTTGGTAGAATATGCGCCTCTGGGCAGGTCCACAGTGCATGTTGACTTTTATTACAAAAAGGGATGCGCATCACACAAACATGCCAAATATTAAAAACAAAAGGATTACGGTGTAAAAGAATATTATTGTGTAGGCTACATAAACATAAAAATGTAATGATGGATAGCCATTGCGTGTATTAGAATTAGGCTACCTATTTGCAATTCCGCCTACTAGTTATAATGATGAGTGAAATTCTACTTCATCCCATGCAGTGTTAATTTCGTTGACTAAATATTTTCGTCATTATTTTCGTCACGAATATATTTTTGCCGACGAAAACGAAACGAAAACTAAAATAGAAGGCACTGATGGAGACTAAAACTATGACTAAATTGATTGACATTATCGTCAACGAATAAAGGACGAGACGAAAATAGACTGTGACGAAAATCAAATCAGCAGACGGGAGAGATGCGAGGAATGAGCAAAAGAACCGGCAAAAAAGAACAGACTGCATGAGAGAAGAGAACCAATCAGAGCCTGACTTATTGAGACGTGAAGCGAAGGTTTTCAGTTTTTATGAGCTCCCGGGAAGTCGGCATTCGAAGAGGTGATAGGGACTTTAAGCAACAGCCTCTGGTGGAACGGCAACGCCATTCTGGCGTTGTATTGCGCCTGCGCGAATTTAACTGCTACTTTGTGACGTTCTAATTTAACGGTCTACTACGGGAGAACAGCTGATTTGCCAGAGTCGCTACAACGTGAGAGGTTAGGTAAATAAATGTTATGTTTTTAGACTTACAATATTAAAAACTCCTCTTCTGACAAAAGATTGTCATTTAACGCCAAAAGCAATCCTTCTCCTGCTTTTTTAAATTATATATTTTTTGGGATCTCAATAAATGAATTAATGCTGCGTTGCGCTGTTCTGTTTTACCGTTGCTTAGTGACTTTTACGTTCCATTCGCAGCTGTTGCTTAAAGTACCTACTGTCTAAAAGAGCGACAAAATGTCCACAGCTCACTTCACGTTTGACGACGAACAAAACAAAACAAAGTGTAAAGCACGCAGAGCGCTCATTCGTGGCAAGAACACAACCAATTTGAAAAGACATTTACAGACGAGCCACCCGGACATTTTCTCAAATGTAATTTCACAACGATGTTCTTTTGTTTATTGAGCTAAGCAAAATTGGAATAGTGCAGTGCGTAGATGTTGTAGCATTAAATATTACGAACTGAAAAGTACTGTAAAATAGCCCCTTCTTCAAATTAGATGCGAGCACAATACTAATACGTAATATCATGATAAATACATTTGATTAATACTAATGTTTAGTATATTTTATAATGTTCTACTTGTTGACAATATCACAAATATTTCTATATTAGTCATGTGAAACATGAATGTTCACATCCTATCATTATACATACAAGTCTAGCAATAATGTAGTATTTAAAACATACAATATTGCTAGACAAATGAATACCTTATAAAATCTTGTTACTTTTTTATCCACCTAGCTGCCAACTTATTAAATATTTACTTTAAATGTATGCACTTATTGTTCAGCTCAGCTGTAAGCTTTAAGGTCCTGGACCTAACATTATTTTTCTTTTATTGATGGTCAATTGGCAGCTAGTTATTGTTTACATTATCATGACAGTGTTTGTTGCTGCATAAAAGCTTTTGAATCGAAATAAAGACACAGTTGTGTTGAAATAAAGTTGAATTTGTGTTTTATATATTTTGGTTAAGTTTGTTTCCTATACCAGCTGTAAAAAATTGTCTAGTAAATCTGTTATTGATTTTAGTCTTATTTTAGTCGACTAAAATACCAAGCAATTTTAGTCGACTAAAATACCAAGCAATTTTAGTCGACTAAAATAAGACTAAAATTAAAACAAATCAGATGACTAAAACTTGACTAAAACTAAAAAGAATTATAGTCAAAAGACTAAGACTAAAACTAAATTAAAATTTCGTGTCAAAATTAACACTGATCCCATGCTTTCTTCACCTCGGGAAGCTTTGGTGGATTCCTGCTTGTCCAGTAGATGACCCGCACGAGCAGATCGGTTTCTTCGCTTGAGAAGCATTTCCGCCAACAAATTCCGCCAAGTAAATTGCGATCTGCCAAGGCGCAGCGTATCTCGCTCTTAAAGGGAATGGGAGAGATGACACTCTGATTGGTTTATTGAACGTTACGCCCATTACTTATTAAGAAAATAGCGACAACCCATTCCAAAACCTTTACACTTTGCGTTTAGATCGTTAAAACTGGGGCCCATTATATTTAAAAAGTTATTCAAATATAAAACAGTTGTTTTGAACTGTAACAATATTCAACATTAGTACTGTAGTGATTAAATAAATGCAGCTTTTCAAGCCAACATTCAAAGCTTGTCTAAAAAAACTTTTTTTTTTTTGTTGTTAAAATAAGGTGCAAACCATGGTAAAATCTATTTAAAATGTAAAAAGTTTTAAACACTGAAATTCATCACAGGGTACCTGGCGACTTTCTAACTAATTCCAAATAATCAGTCGATGCATCCAACGGCCAAGGTTATCACTTGTCTAAAAGAGGTGATGAAACCCTTCATAGTTCATAGTCATGGTCGCCAATCCATACTCATCTGCACAGTCCTAGAAGAATAACCTCGCTGCTTTAAAACAACCACGTATCTTATCTGTCTTTCTGAGTGCCTCGGATAGCAGGTCAGAAAATGTCAATTTCTCATCAAGACAACAGCGCTCGCCGCATGTTTTCTTACTCACAATGTGGACAATTAACGGGAGGCAGAGTCTCTGCATAACTGATTCGCAGGTTATTATGCGGTCGCCCGCTGGCATAGATCAGAGCTTCAGTCAGATAACAGGCCCGGCTGATAGCCGCAGTGTCAATATGCCAAAGAACAGCATTTGAATGTGATCTGTTGTGCCTATTTGCCTGGACCGGGTGATCTGTAGCTAGATAACTGAGCGTCTACCTGCCGAGGACACTGCACGGGGCCTATCGGTGTCTCCTACAATTAGTACAATGAACAAACTGGACAATAGTCTTTATATGGGCCCTCAGAATGAAATCGCCTGTTCTACCCTTAAATAGCTTCTTTTATCCAGCAAAGAAATTGCTTCAGAGAAAATCTAAATTCTATCAGAGGTAATAAAACATCCCCCAATCAGATTAGGGATCGATTTTTGGTCGCATGCCATTTGGGCAAACGTCCGCTGTTGGAGAAGGCTGCTGCGATGCTGTACATGAGCATCTGTTTCTTTGCCAGTATATTAATCTTGTATAACAAAATAAAACAACAAAAATGACCACAGTTACATTATAAATGTATGAAGGAGCATTTATCATCCTCCAACGCCACCGAAAGTACCGCAAATGCAGATCCTACAGCATGCGTTATGGGAATTCGCTAATGTCCGATGTTTTGCTTCAACTACAGCGTGGAACGATGCAACTATAAGCTTTATGAAGTTATAAATAATTATTCTGTGCTCTATCACCAGTCATAAAGACATGAAGTCGGGTCCGCTGAAGCAATTACGGTGGGCAGCTGCCGAGCTGAAGCACGCGCGACTCTGCCGTACTGTCCAGTCCTGCCGCGTGTTTTTCCAATATTAAATAAATGCAAGGACAGAACCTTCCACCCGTGTTCTGTTGCGTCTTCATCAAAAAGTGGCCCCTGCTTGGCCCTCACCTCACTCAATCACACAGAAAGCCTCTTTATTACGATAGCCTAATGGCCATCCTCTAGCATAGTTTTTAATGTGAGCATTAAATATTTATAAAACCTGAGTCAATAATCCTTCATAACCTCAGTCTGGTGGAGACGGCCGCTCATTCATTTACTGCGGCCCGTGTGCTCTCAAATAAAGGCACAGGTCACAAGGTCACGCAATCAAAACTAGACAAGGCAGGCAGGCAACAAGCATCTGCTGTCATTATTATTAGGACAATTAGTTTTGCAGTCACAGCGATTTTGATCAAAGCATGACAATATTGACCCAATGACAATATGACGGTTTGCTTTTTAAACAATAAAATGCTCAAGGTGCTTAAAGGTTCTGTTTATTGGTACCATATTCTAAAACAAAATCGCTATCTTCTCTGGAGTCCCATAATGCACTGCAACAAGTTAAGTTTAAAATAACAGGATTGAAAAAAAAAATACACATTAATTTGTTTTATTTGATAAACTATGATTATGATAATCAAATCTTATTTTCCTCATTTTTAGTAATTTCTTTATTGTATAATGTTAAAATGACTAAAATAGCTGTGATGGTAAAACCATACATGAAGTAGTTAATAAGCACTGTAAAAAAAGAAAAAAAGAAAAGAAAACATTGTCATTTTCAGATTTGCATTGAAAACAATAACATTTTAATGTAATGTTTTATTTTTTTATATACATTTTATATGATTTTTACATATATTTTTTTAATAATTTTAATGTCACACTCAAATATGGCACTTCAGGCTTCCTTGCATCAGGCTTATCAATGATTAAAATATTTGTATTATGCTTTTTCTCTCTCTTTTTGCTTTCATTTCATGGAAAAGAATGGCCCTGACCTTATTTCTAATATGAAATTTTGTTTTCCATTAAATAAAATCAGTTTCATAACCCACTCCTTCAAGTGTGTAGTTAAATAATTTTATATCAATATTTAACTGAATTTAAACACAAAAATCTGCACATATGTGTTTGAAAACTGCATCCATGCAAGCCAACTTAACCATAAAAAGTTCTTGACCTCTTGTAATCGTGTGATTCCCTGTTAGCGAATCCTGGTCCGCTTGTAAATTCCTGTCGTCTCAACTGTGTCTGCTGCTAATGTCTTATGAGTAACACCATGACACACAGCCAAATGCAGCAACACAACAGACCTTCATCTCATCTCTTCCTTTCTTCTTCCCACTTTTCTTTCAGACAGTGATATCGCCGCCCTCACATTCCGGCTCCATAGCATAATCTTTGTTTTTGCAGGCCCAACTGTCTGTACCCATGGTGATCTTCATGCCCATCGGAGGCAACTCTCACCCAGACACCCGACACCAGCTGCTCTTTCGGCCTACTGAAGACACAACTACTCTCACAGCACCCGAATCACCTCATTAAAATGCCGAAATCACTAATATGAGCATAGTGAATGAATAAGACTTAAAGAACATAAGCAGATGTAAAATAGCAGGTAGTCTATGCATAAACAGGGGCTATTTAATTAAAATCTTATTCATGCTTGTGCATGACTTGCCATGTGAAGCATTGTTTACTTGATGCAGTATGTAACAAAATTATTAAAAAACTATTATTCATTAAATACATATGTCTGACATCAGTTTTCAAAAGTGTCTCCTTATATTAACTCAATTATGTAACGGTGAACTTAAAATAATTGTGTGCAATTTGAGGTGTAGGATCCGATTTCGCGGGAATTTACGTCATAATTAAATGTATTAAATGTGGTGTGTGGAGCATTTTGTAACTTTTTTTTTACAATAGATAATTAGAATTTTACACTTGTCTTTTTGGTGGCTTATTTAATCAATCGGGGAGGAAGTTAAATGCTTCAAAAGTGCAGAATATGGTCCCTTGAATGAATTTGTATAATCTTCACGAGCAGCATGGACTATTCACAATACTACAAGTCTTGTATTGAATCTTTGCATATGAAACAATAGTTTGTCAGTTCTGGTCTTGTTAACCAGAGATCTGCACACCTTCAAACGCTCTTGTCCTTCCCAGCTGCAGCTGATTGATCTTCAGTGGTCTATAGTTGAGCGGGTCTCGTGGATAATTGGATGGATGATATGATTCATTAGGTTAATCAATTGAGCAATCGTTCTGTAAATCACTGGGGCTCGTGATTCATTGCGATCGATTCCTTGACAAACACAAGCTTTGATAGATAAAAAAGAAATAAAGACACCTTTTCACACCCCTCACATACACTTGTAATGAAAACATTTATATAATCACCGCAGCGGTGTGAAAGGTTGACTTGTTACTTGTTACAAAGGTGATGGGGTTATGATGAACTTAACATTTTCAATTCACTCAAACTAAAAAGTGAGAAATCTCCAGCTTAGATAACAACTTCTATTAAATAATTTCTGAAGACTGCATTTTCATGGCCTAAAATTTTTTATTCACCTTTCAAATCACAGTATACCTGTAATACTGTTAGGAAAAATAATTTCTGTAAGCAACAAAAAATATGTACAAAAGCCTAGACAATGCATTACAAGCATGCAGTCTTACCCAACATACTATTATAACAAAACCCCACTTTTTTAGAGATTTCAACTGTTGCATGACAGTAAAAAGCAGTGCTAAAGACTTAAGCTAGACTTAAGCTCAATAGTGTGATATTACACACAATGTTGGGTTTTTTACTAATTTCCAAACAAATTCAGTCTCTCTCATTAATTTAGAAAAATAAATTGTAAAACTCTTTTGCTTTAGACCATCTACAAATGAAAAAAAAAAAAAAATATATCGATTGAGATACATATAAGACATATATTGAGAAATATATACTGTATATATATATATATATATATATATATATATATATATATATATATATATATATATATATATATATATATATATATATATATATACACCTCTATTTATTAAAAATAATAATAATAATTGTGAAAACGTGAAAATAACAATCTAAAAAATGCCCCCCCCCCCCTCAAAAAAAAACAAAACAAAAAAGAAAAAACTTGTATATATATATATATATATATATATATATATATATATATATATATATATATATATATATATATATATATATATATATATATATAATCATATATAATCATATATAAAATCATGGTTAATAATAAGAAATTGAGAAGCAAATCATTATATTAGAATGGCTTCTGATGGATTATATGACATCGAATACCCAAAAATATATTCACTTGGAAAACAGTCATTTTAAATTCCAATAATATTTCACAGTTGCACTGTTATTCCTATATTGTTGAATATTTAAATGCACCTTTGTTGAGCAATAAAAATTCTTATTTATGATCAGTCGAAATGCTCTATTTAAAGGCAGTGAATGAATGAGAACAGTCAGATCCACCTGTGGTAAAGTAGCCACGATCACATCTTTACTATTCAGTCCAGACTGTTTCCAGACCAGCCTGAATTCAGTGACATCTGATCTGTGCTTCTCTTTTTTCCACAGCACTGTGAGAAAGAGGCTTATCCTCCTCTCTCTCTCTTTCTTACTGAATAAATATCTGTGGCTCTCCCTCACCGGTGCTGAAGGGACATTTAGAAAACTTACCGGCTTAGACTCTGACTCTCTCCCTCTCTCTCTGATTCATTGAGTCGAGTTCAGATAGTAAGTCATAGTGCAGATAACCACAGGGGCTTAAAGACCTGAAAAAGAGGGAATCCTGAGATGCTTAGACGAATATAAATGCTAAAGTGACAATGAATCACAATGGGGAGATTAACCTTTAAGACCGGATCTCGTCTCCGAGTGCAGTGTAGTGGCTTACTGTACTGAAAGCTGGCCAGATTCCCGCTGTACTTAGATAACTGCGCAAGGCTACGCTACACTGCCTCTAGGCCATTGTCTGGGTTCAAACAGCCAAATGTTTGGATCAGAGTTGGTCTTTCTACTTATTTAAAGGGTGAGTTGACACAAAAATGTGAATTCTGTCATCTACCTACCTTCATATTACAGTATTTGCACCCATGAAAAACAAGCAGAGATGGCATTGCATGTGTGTGACCATGGACCACAAAACCAGTCATAAGGGTCAATTTCTCAAAATTGAAATCTGAAAGCTAAATAAATAAGATTACATATTATATAAACAAAAACATTTATGTTGGATGTAATTGATCACAACAAAACAGCCCCTATTATATATATATATATATATGTGTGTGTGTGTGTGTGTGTGTGTGTGTGTGTGTGGGTGGGGGGGGGGGGGTCATAAATGATTCTAACTAAAAATCGGAAATGTTTCTTTAGCAGCAAATCAGCATATTAGAATGATTTCTAAAGGATAATTCAAAATAGAAAACTAATCTAGTTCTTTGTAGTAATATTTCACAATATCATAGTTTTTACTGTACTTTACTGTATTTTTGATCAAATATTTATAGACTATAGTATAATATTATTTTATGTATAATTGCTGCAAGAAAGTTTTAAGCCAGATTAACAAAGAATATGTAAAAAAAGGCCTTCTCATAAAACCCTCTCATGAAGCTCTATAAAGTTGTTTCTATCTGACATGCTAAGAAACCGTTTGATAAACTAAAAGGAAAAAAGGGGGAAAATACATACAGTATGTGTTTGGCGTGACATGCAAGTGAGTAAAAGATGACAGCGTGTTCATTTTTGGGTGAACTCTGTCTTTAATCATGCTGTTGTGTAGCACAGAGACATGCTGAGCCAGACAGCTCGCGATCGTTCTGTTGATGTTCGGAACATCATTGGACACACACTTTTTTTTAATCTTTACACAGTTGTGCTATGGTTGTGATTTCTCCCCGTCGAAACAGGTGTGGATTGTTAGACTACAGTTTACGACTAATCTCCATCTTGCTGACTATGCGTAATCTCTGGTCCAGATCACCACCCAAGCATGGCGAGACTGCAGCATGCTAACTGCTCGCGTTTACACCGCTTGACGCTCGTCTGGTCAGGATACCACCCTGCGGAGCTTCCCCCTGCGCTGCCACGCTGCCGTAAGAGGCTCGCGTTCAGCTGTCTGCCGAGACTGGGAGACTGCGGGTGACTTTGTAGTGGAGGACAGATGGTGAATGAGCTCTTGTGTTGGAGCAACACAACTTGTTTGTGCTGAGTCTGTGAAAAACATGACATCAAGGCCTGTCTCTCTTTACCTAGGCTTGTAGTGATGAATAATGTGAAAGCTAGCAGGGAGAGAAGTTTAAAGTCGTCCTGAGGCTGGGTTTAGGTTTTCGTGTTCTAGCAATCAAACAGGAATCAAACATGTACACATACATACATTAGCTGTGTGCCCTTCTGGATGCACTGGAAGCGAGTTCAACATCCTGAAAGTGTTTATATGGTACTTCTGATTGTAAGATCTCTCTCTCTCTCTCTCTCTCTCTCTCTCTCTCTCTCTCTATATATATATATATATATATATATATATATATATAATTCAGTTCGATAATTGTAAAAGTATCGTATAAAGATTATTGTTTTTATTGTTTTTTTTATTGTAGACTCCAAAAAACTCCAAACTTTTGAATGATTTCAGGCCTTAGTTTCCATGTTGGCTTCCTAACAATTAAAAAACACCATGCAAACATTGCTCGTAGCTCCAAATGAGTGCACCGAACTCTGAATTGTTCCTGTCAGCGAGGCGACGTCCATTAAAACACGTAAACAAACTACAAAACATCGCCAAGGACGCCAGCTTCCCAAAGTCCCACTGAGGTCCTCATGATTTGCCAGAATCAAGGACAGCCACCCGACAGCAATGTCGAACGCGTTTTGATTGGCACAAAGATATTTATGACACACGCCGTGAATTCAAAGGCATCATGGGAACAAAGGCAACCAAACACCTTTGTGTTAATGTATCAACATCATGCCTGCCATTGCCTATGATATGATTTAGCCATGAAAGCCACGCAACTTGATTGACTTGCATGAGAACATTGTTTTTGCAGGGAAAACTAAATCAGGGTTAACCGACTATTATGAACAACCAGTATTCAGATCTGTCGCAGGATAAATGAATGGTGATTATCTCGTATGAGAACTGGAAACTGTTTTCTTTGCTGTTATTTTTTGATGATTTTTATTGATCCATCTGCTGTGACAGCCAGCATAGCAATTCCAGCAGCTCTGAAAAATGCAGACTTTGTGAATTCTCATGTAAAATATATTGTTCATTTTGTTAATATATCAAAGAAACAGGAAGCCACAGGATGTGCATTAGTTTTAATGAAATGTAATCTTTAAATAGCTGCATTTTGTGGCAAATGTGTTTTTTTATGTTCAGCTGCCATTGTTGTCTGAAGAATTATTAGGTTTGTCATTAGTTGTGTGACTATAAATGTTGCATCGAGTTCAAAGGAGGCTTGGCAAAACTGTATATCTGTCATTAATAAAACTGGTAAACTGACATTGACTCACTTTTTCATTCTTTTGTCTTTCTATCAAACAGATCCCTGATTTTTCCAGATCCAGGAGTGAGAGAGAAAGAGAGAGCGAGAGCTTTTTTCCTCGTCTCCACAGGGAGTGAAGAGAAATACTGGATCTGCAGTGTTTGGGTCAGTAGATCTGCCTGAAGTCACAGTGATGGAAAAGTGACCTTCTGACCTTCAAATACACACATAACAGAAATTCAGTCAGCGCTGCATTTTATTAAGTGCATATGTAGGATAAGTGTGAATGTATGTATGTATGTGTGTAATATATGTACTTACAAAATAGTAACACATTTATATTCAATTCATGTCAAGAAATAAAAAAACAATAGTTATATGTTATATAGAATTTATGTACAAATATGTACAGCTGTATAGTGTGTATGGCTATGCTGTACATACATATTTAGAAAACTGTTGTCAAACAAGCAAACAGTTCAGCCTAACATGAAAATGCATTATTTATACTATAAAATTATATTAAATACATGCATATAAATTACTTTATTATATAAGATTTATATTAAATAATATAATTATTATTTTACAGTAATGTATATTTGTCATATATGCATTTTACCATGTTTATGTATTATGCAGAAACATTTATAAGAAGAAGAAGAAGAAGAAGAAGAAGAAATATTTATTTATAATAGTAATAATAATAATAATATTTATAAAAAGTATAATATATAACCAACCACCACCATCATCATCAACATTTATTATTTATACTATATGTGACCTTGGTCATAAGGGTCAATTTTTCTAAATTAATCTTCAAAATGAATACATAAGCTTTCTATTGATGTATAGATTGTTAGTATTTGAAAATATCTGGCCAAAATAAAGCAATTGGGAAATCTGGCATCTGAGTGTTTGAGAAAATTGCTTTTTAAAGTTGTCCAAATGAATTCCTCAGCAATGCATATTACTAATAAAGAATTACATATTGATGGTTTTATGGTAGGAAATTTAGAAAATATCTTAATAATAACAATGTATTAAAATGTTTAAATGTTTGTGTGTGTAGAGACAGAGAGAGAGAGAGAGAGAGAGAGAGAGAGAGAGAGATTTACACATGATAAACTGATTAAATATATAAATATTAATAAAAAAATGAAGAAATAAACAACAAACTTTAATGAACTTGAAAAAAAAATAAAATAAATTACTCATCTTCATGTTGTATTTCTTCTTTTACAATGAAACAGCAGTAAAATATTTTTCGCCCGCTCTGCAACATTGATAGTGAAAAGATTTTCAGACAACAAAGCCTCCAGAAAATGCTATTTTCCTTTCTTTAGCAAAAACAAAACCTGGTCTGAGTGAAATAAAGCATTAAAGCGGAATGGCATGGTGACCCATTACAGATCAGACCTGAAGTTTTTCAACTGGAGGGTCTGCCACCTTTCTGCCGCCCATCCTGTATCCGCCTTTTAATTGTGCCACTTGAGAAATTTACGTGCCTGTGAATATGGCATGAATCTCACGCTTATTGCAGTATCATTAGCAGGCACATTTAAGCAACATCTGTGTGCTATAGAGCTAATTGAAGTACCACAGCGTCAGCTGTAAATCCACGGGAAGATGGCAGATCGAGCTCGGCACTGCTGAGCTAGCCGCTAACAGTCAGCCTGTTCCTGCAATCTGCCACGTACCAGCCTGGCACACATACACACGCACATGCACACGCTAAAACACACATGCAGACATTCTGCAATGGCCAAAACATACAGTGACAGAGGTTAATGATCCTATTAGGAGCCTTGTTGCAATAATTGAGCTTTTTTCGACTGTTGTGATCTGTTATGCTTATGAACATAGATTGATTAAAGCTTGTATACCGTGTGTATATACATCAAGCAATAGTTTGGACATTTAAAAAAAGAAGTAAAAAGTAAAAAAAAAAATGTTTCTTACTGTACGCTTGCTAAAGCTGCTTTTATTTGATCAAAAATAAAACCAGTTTTTATTATTATTATTATTATTTTTATTATTATTATTATTCTTTGATGCAAAGAACGTTCTAAAAAATAGCATTTATTTTAAATTGGAATTCTTGTTCAAATATTTTGATTGTCACTTTTGATCAATATGTGTCGTTGCGGCAAGGTTATCATAGTTAACTAAAACTAAAACCATAAAAAGGTTTTATATTTTTATATGGTTTAACTGGATAATTTATTTTTATTTTTTTCATCTAAAGAAAAAAAAAATACAGTAACAACAAATAAATATACAAATAAAACTAATAAAAAAAAAGGACAACAAAATTAAATAATTATAAAAAAAAACTCAAAAACTCAAAATATTAATAGAAAACATAATCAGATCTCAGTTTTTCTAAAATAACACTACCTTGCTGAGTTAAAGAGTTAATTTATTTATCTTTTTTCATTCTTATTTGCAATTTCCAACTACATAAGCTAAAGTTGTATCATTATCATTAATCTTTATATTATATATTGTCATTTAGCTGATTTAAAGGTAGACCAGGTCGAGGAATGTTCTTTAAATTCAGGTCAATAGGAAAATATTTGTTAGTTGAAGTCACACGGGTCACAATAAAGACCTTAGCTCAATATCCCATCCCCCCTTAACTCATAAGCTCTATAGTGCCTAACTCCTCAAGAATAAATGAATGCATAAGCAAGCAAACAAACAAATAGTCTGATGTGTGTGTTGAAGAGGAGGTGTGTTTAGATGAGGGGAGAATTCTGGACTTCATTATGGAGTTGGCTTTGCCTTGCCTTCTTGTTAAAAGTAAAATAAATACTCCACCTCCCCACCACCAACTAGCACAACCACCAATTAGTAAGAACAGGGTTTGGGTAGCAGGAGGGGGTGTTTCACTGCAGTCTACACGCTGGGTGGAATGGATCTTTCAGCTATTGAAAATCAATAGTCACATGACAGGCCTGGGGTCAGAGGTCAGGTAAATTAAGCACTTTAAGCTCTTGGCCTGCAGTAGCCAGACTCTCTGCTGAAATGATCGCCATCAGACTGATGTCTAACAGCTTCTTTCACACTGGCTTTCTGATGAAACCCGATCCGAGCAGCATATGGGCTTTGCCCACTCAGACTGAGATGGACAGACATTTTTAGGGGCTGTGTCATGTTTCATGAAAGCATCCTGCAGCCTTATATTGTAATATATTTTATTTGGGTCATTCCTGTTATGCAGTAGCATTTCACGTCTGTATCTCTGAAAGAAATGAATGAAGTTTCTATAAAAAAAGATACAGTAGATTTTCTGTATGCACTCTGGTCAAGCTCAGGCACTTCATTTACATTCATATCAACCAGATTATTAACATAATGTCAAGAAAATTAACAAGATGCATTTTATAGCACAAAACATATATATATATATATATATATATATATATATATATATATATATATATATATATAGAGGTCATGAAATGATATCACTTTTTGGATGATGTTATTAAGAGCAGGTTTTTTTTTTTTAAGGAATGAAAATAAAGACAGATAAAAAATAAATAAATAAATAAATGGCAACACACACACACACACACACACACACAAACAAGAGTGGCATTGTTCGTCTGAGATAATTTCAGTGTTTTTTTTTTTTTTTTTTTTTTTTTTTTTCGGTTGTTTTCCAAGAAAATATTATTTCAGTCTTTTAACTTCAAAATTTCAACTTGTTTAATTCAATGTATAACTTTTGTTTGTTTGTAATCATTTTTTAACTACATTTCATTTTGTTATTTATAATAGCTCTGCTCTTAAAACAGAGCACATTATAATTGTTCCCCCCTCAATAGATTTAGATAAGAAACTAAAAAGCTTTACAAAAAGCACCACACTACAGAACTCCTCCAGACTAAACACAACCTCGGTCTGGATGTGCCAACAGCAGGTAATTGCTGTCTGGCTGATAACTCTCTGAAATATGTCACTTATTGGAGCATGTGAATTTACAGTGCAGTGTTTAATAATCAGCGGCAGCCGTTTTCTTCATTGGTGATAGTGAGTGATAACCAGCCTGCAGGCTCTAGAGAGTTCGCAAGCCAAAAGTTGGAGCTCTCCTGAGAAAAGCAAACTTGTTACGGAACAATAAAGTGCATTTGTGAAGAAAACTGAAAATGCACATTTCTCACGTAACACCCACCGGGTCGCAAATGTTTCTGATTAACATTGCACATGCAGGAAAAAAAAGAAAGAAAGAAAGAAAATAAATTAAAATAAGAGCACATACAAATAGTGTCATTTGTTTTGCCGCCGGAAAGGTCAGGATAGGTCCAAATTGTTGTTGGCTAGTATTGTGTCAACACGGGTTCAGAGTTCAATCCTCCCTGTACACAAAACTCATATTTTAATTGCTAGGTGCAGTGCAAGTTCAAGTACTGCAATGCAAACGCCCAATAACAGTGGAATGGAAAACATCTGTACTCCTGAACATTGACCGGAGATGGAGAGAGAGTTACTCATTTTTTAACAAAAGCCTGGTGAAATCGCATACATTTTGAATAATGCTGAATCTCTTGGGCAGCTTATCGGGTGCTGAGTACATGTATTAGGGCTTAAGCAATATTACTTTATTAGAGCTTAGCTTGGCTAATATCTCTGCTCAATACAGATTTATATGGCATGAGTGGTCAACAGTGCTTCAGCGTGCTCAGTAGGGATGCTCTTTAAAATTAATATTATAGATCAACCAAATTACACCCAGAGCCGAGCAGCCCACTGTGTCCCAACAGTTTTAATATACGCAGATTGAAACTCTCTTTCTTTTTGTGCTGAAGAGTTGTGGAAGCACAACTAAAACCTCTCAGACACTCGGGTTTCAATGGCAAAGTTTCCGAGGCATCCAGCTAAAAACAATGCAGGAGAATTGTGTCACCGATCGGAAATACAAAGAACGCGATGCAACCCAATTCCCTGCTGGTGTTAATTGAACTGCACGTCATGTGCGTGTTTTCAAACAAGTTTGGGAGTGAAAACTCACAGAGAGCTGCCATATTGTTGTGAAATCTAGGCCACAGCATGTTCACGCTGCTGTGTTGACTGTATGTATGCCACTGAGAACGCACACCAAAGATCTCTCTGTATCTGCGCCAGGACGCATTCTGTCTTTCTACCCACAATGCAATGCTGCCACTAAAAATAACGAGGGAGACACTGCAGGAAGGGTCCCAGAGAGGAGCAAAGCTGGGTATGACCCAAAAGCTGCATGTCAGTTTTCCAGAGTGCCACTCGGGGAAAGTATGAAATATGGAGTGATCCGATTGCTCTCAAAAGAGCAGGGAGTGACCCAGACCGGCCACAGACATTAGCCTGTGGGCATAACAAAGCTCTGCTGGATTTCAGCTATCCAAAAGCCTTACTTTCTATACCGAGAGAGAAAACAGTGAGATCGCAGAGCATGTGGTGTCAAGCACTAACTATAAGAGGAAAAAAAAAATATCGCTGTATAGCAGCTTTCATTCGGCACCATGTAAATGTCGCCTGTCTGACCTCAACTCTTATCACATGTTTGAATGACGCAAACCATGGAAGAAAACTCAACCCTTGGCCAATCAAATTGGAGTAACTAAACTCAATAAAATTATGAATTATAAATTGATCACCATTTAAACCATAACTAAAAATACTAAACATAATAAATAAATAATCTTATAAATTGCAGATAAATGCACTGAAGCTAATTTAATAAAAAACTGCCCCAAAATCACCATAAATGTAATCCATTATACATTCACTTGACACAACTGGTTTCAAACATGTTGTAGGCGGGAAGTTTTAAACGTTTGAATGAATGCAAATGAAATTTAAGAGCTTTTGCGGAGGATATTGAAACATGCCATTAGTACATACCTGCACATGTAAAATCAAATAAATGTAATCAAACAGGGTTTCGAATGGCTTAATTTTGTACCTTAACCCTAAAACCCATATATTATTGCTGCGCTAAACTTGTTAATAAACACACTGAAAATAATCGTCTTTTAGGGCCTGAACTTTCTTCATAGTTGCATTTCTATAATTGATTCTGCTTTTTTCCTGCGAAGTTGCTTTGACCTAATCTGCATTGAATAAAGTGTTATAGAAATAAAAGTGACTTGACTAAAGAGATCATCTCCTCAGACTGTGTTCACATTCGATACCACATTTCAGTGGTGCAGGATCAAAGTCGCACGAGTGACGTCTCTTTATAAGAGCATGCTGGTACTCGCACAAGCTGTTGACTGTTGTCTTTCCTAAACGAGCAACGGGAGATCATTTTTAATTGTCACGCATCATGGAAATTATTCAAGCCTCTTCAAAATAGTAATCGTTTTGACACCTTTTCAAGACACAACACTCGACTGAGCAAATGGGTTTGTGGATGTACTACGCGGGCTAATTTCTGATTTAGTTCATTTGGAATGCATGCACTTGCTCCATGTTGTGTTCTGTCTCTGTTTTTCAGCAGAAATAATTAGCCTCCTGAGAAATAAAGGTGTGTTCGCTTCACGCAGGCTGATTCTCCATTCTGGCGATAACTCACTCACACCTGACCACACTGTCTGTCTTTTCACGCGTGTGTGTGTGTGTGAGAGGATCGGACTTTTCAGAGGTATAAGAGCACCACTGAAAACTTTTTAAAGCATATCTGTCAGAAGCCAGGCTTCATCAATCAAACGCACTGTCAAAGCAACACGTTCCTTTCAATTTTCGGCCCTCTGCGCAGCCAGAGAGCCAGGCCTCCCCCTGCGCTCCTCCAGCCCAGACTGCAGTTCTCCGTCTGGGGTGAGTCGGCGCTGATAGAGCCCAGACTCTCCGGCTGTCTGGCGCTGGTGCCACCCTGAAACCCCCACAGAACCTGTGCAGAGGCCCCCAGAACACATCCACATAAACCAGCTGCCTAAACCCTGTCCAACACACTCACTCATACACACAAACCTAACAGGGGACTGCTTTTCATCACGCTCTCCCTAACATTTACTTTCTAAATAAATGCTTTTCAAGGGAACCAAAATATGAAGGAACAAAAACTCGAGACTAAAACCACCTTTTCAACAAGACAAAGTGCTAGACAAATAAACTAAGCAATTTCTTGACATCAGCATCAGGCTTTTATAGTCATAATTCAGATGGGTTTGTACATGCGTGTGACAATTTCTTTCATAAAACAGATTGAACTTTAAATTCTGGTGATAGATTCCACTCACAAAAATGATATGGATCCATTTTTGTTATTCAATTACATAACTGAGAAACACTACATTAATCATCTTCACCTATAATTAAACTAAATATATATATATATATATATATATATATATATATATATATATATATATATATATATATATATATATATTGACTGTACATGATTGTGCAACGATTAACTGGGAGAAAATTCTGGGTAGCTTTTTTGCCAAATTTTATTAAAAATAACCAGCCACTTAAGGTCATTTTATCCAGTAATTTTAAGCAGTTAAAGCAGTTTATAGCAATCTCTGCGGTAAAATCATTGTAAAGCCCTGCCTCTTATGTCTTATTGCTTTATTTAACCACACACGTGCAGTCATTACATCTCAAGAGCTGACTGATAGACATTTTTACTGGACAAACAAATGGAGTCAGTCGCCACACTGATGAAACCATTTATCCAGAAGAACTGCCGCAATTAAAAATCTATACTCAGAAGTATGAGCTCTGTGTGGTAGAAACATGGGATTTTGGAAAGATTGTGGAAGTTCAATTACAATTCGATGTACTATGTTTAAATATGTGTGTGTGTGTGTGTGTGTGTGTTGAGGTATCTCAGGCATGCTGGCAGGAGGGTAACCAGAGACCAAAAATCTCAAATGTTAAACTCCATGTTGACCAGGAAACAAACAAAAAAAAATTGAGCATAATGTGTACATTGATCACCCACGTCTGTGTAAGTGAGCAGCGTAACCCAGAAATGTTTTCTTAATGTCCGATGCGTTTAGATGAACATGAATGTGTTGAGAGCAAAGTGAAATCCAATCAGACTCTGTACTGTTCTGAAAAGTTAAAGAAAAAATAAAAGAGAGAGAATATTTGAGAATTTAGATACAGAGCAGACAGTTAGTGAACAGACGGCCAAGAGCAACCCAATGGGGAGGACAGTTTTTACAGATCCAACTTCTGCTGTAGATTTTCCTCCTGGAAGCGGCCAAATCTCAGTTTCCACTGCAAGATGAAATTATTCAGATGAAGAGCACCATCCACTTGACTTAAACTGATTTAAACATTCATTAGTCTTAAATTGTGATATTTCTAAACATGCAATATACCAGCTTTTAAATGCAGCATACATATATTTGTAACTATGCAAAATACCGCTCATACAGGAAAATAAATCACATTTCTTGAGTGGATTCCAAGCTTTAGCTGCTTTAGCCTGGTCTCTCAGTCTAACCAACTAAAAAGTGTTCAAAACCCTACCAAAACCAGCCAACAGACTAGCAGACCAGAAACCCATCTTAGTCTGATTTAAGATGTTTTAAGCAGAGAAATAATGAGTACCATTGCTTCTGAAGCAAACATGAGGATGTATAAGTTTTTTTTATTATTATTATTTCTGTGTGACATTTTCCATTTAATCCATTACCTGATAAAATCTGCTGCTCTTTGTACTCTTAGGTCAACAGTATCCACAGCTCAACGACCAAAGAGATGCATTGTTACATCTTACATTTGGTTGCAAAATTCACACTAGCTGAGAATAGGCCGCAACTCTACTCCGTGTACGAATGTGAAACAGAACGGGATTTCCAAGGGAAAAGTAGAAGTATTTCAGTCCCTGACCACAGATCTCCTGCTCTTTCAGAAACAACTCAGCAGCCAGTCCTTTAGAATTAATAATTCATATCTTTGTATAGGGTGGGCAATGGCTGTACCATGAAATATTTCAAATGGAAAAACATAAGGAAATTCATGGTTGTGGATTTTGCGGGCTGCACTGAAAGTAGCTACATCTATAATCAGAAATATATTATTTATCGCAGGACATGACCGGCTATATTTTATTCAGCGGAAAAATAGAACCGGTACAGGTTAGGCGAGTTAGTCTGCTCTGAGGAACACATGTGGCCTCTTTCTTTTGAATTTAAAACAAGCGGCCAGAAGACACGCATTAAACAGGGAAACATGCACTTCCTGCACCGGGCAGGAGTCAAACCTACCAAAGAAAGAGAGAATAAAGCGAGTACAGAACACGCAGCCGCATGACTGAAATACGAAATCGCTGAAGAATAAAACAGTATTTTGACCCACAAACACTGATCAGAAACAGGCCAGCGAACAAAAAAAAGCCACTTCTCCCTCGGTCAAGGGCATCTGTTTCATTATAAAGTATAGCAGAGCCAAAACAAATATTATTTTTGAATCTTTCATTATCTTTCTCACTGGAAAGGGGCTAAAGCAGCATGGGTTTGTATTAGATGCGGCAAAGCCAGCAGCTGAGGCAGAGTGAACAGTCACTCAATGTCAGCGGTTCAAAGGCAGACAGGCAGAAGAGCGGGGAATTGGATAGGTCAGTGTAGACTGAAGGACAGGACTATCTCTGAGAATCATTCTCCTCTGTCCGTCCGTCTCTCTCCTCCTCTCCTGGAGTTCTGGGCGGTATCTGAGAGCCACACACCCTGTTGGTGGAGAGCCCGGCCAGGCGGGGGGCTAAGAGGCCAACGCGAGGTGACCATCAAAGGCACGGGCACAAAGCCGCAGAACTGATCCAGCGGCGTGACAGTCAACTGCAGTCTGCTGGACGCTGTGTCGTAAGAGGAACTCGCTTACAGACCATGTGACAGAGTCCATTAGAAACTATGAAATACAGCAGCACAATCTTGACATTCAGTATGATGAGTCGGAATCAAAGCTGTTCTGAAATACATGCACACTTGTAGAAACACATGAGTTAATCTGAACATATATGCACTTAAAATTATAATTTCTTCTTATTTTCATTTTGGTTTCTTGCATATGAGAAATATTCAACATGTGTGTCACCACATTGCTTTTGAGAGAGAGAGAGAGAGAGAGAGAGAGAGAGAGAGAGAGAGAGAGAGAGAGAGAGAGATGTTAGTTGTCCTAGATAACTTATGATGATCAAATTGTTAAAATGGATTTATGTATGATGTTTTAGCTGTTAAAACATTTTTATTTTCTCACCAAACAATTTTATATACTATCAACACAGTGTTACTCACATTTAGTACTTGCCAAGTATTTATTTTGGAAGCCGACTGAATCTAATACCTGTATTGTTTATTGTGATTAATAATAATAATAGTAATATGATATTGCCAAAATACAATAGACAGTTTACCACTACATGCATGGATTTAGATTAACATTACACTTTAAGATGTCACACACAGTGTGTGTTTGCTGTTTGAAGTGTTACTGGACACAGAAAGTATTACAGCTTTTCTCTCAGATATTTCTGATGTACACGAAGACATCACAGTGGATAGAATACAAACTTCTCCTGAACTTTCCTGATTTTCTCCAATTGTAATGAGTGGAATGTAATTGCTCAGTTTAGCCAAACATGTGTGCAAATGCAGTGCTGCATGGAAAAAGGGCTGAAGAGAAACACTGTTCTAATGTTAGCAAACCTGTCAAGGATCTCAGCAGAAAAGAGCTTGTTCCACAAAGGGATAGAGGGTTTTCAACAACGACAGACTTTAATGCAATTATAGTAAAGCATCCAAGTCTAGAAACACACTCCAGCCCCTCTCGTGGAGACGAGACATTCCCCTGAAGAATATCATCTGCGAATCCCACCCCCCAAAAAAGAGAGTGTTTAAAAAAGAAAGGTTGGAACGAGTCTTAAAAATTACAGAGGGGGGAGGTTGCAGCCCTTTTTCCCTGCAGCTCTGGTGGTGGTGTGTTAATTCTTACTCTCTCTCTCTCTTAAATCGAACCCCTTGAGGTTCCAGAGTTGCTGCACCTTTCATTAGTGTCGGCTCCAGTCTTGCTGTCCGGGCATCATTAGCAATCTCAGAAATCAGCGTCTGACGACGGGCCATTCTTCATCTACCTGTCCGCCTGCATGGCCACCAGCAACCCCCATCCTCCTCTCCTCCACCCCATGCGCCCGTCCACACTCCTGCTGTATATATACATACAAATGCTCCGTGTGCACACCGGTGTGCACAGGGCCAAGAAAAAAAAAAAAAAAAAACAGCCACCAACGACCCCCTTACTCTTTTTTTTTTTTTTTTTACTTCAACTCTCTCTCTTTATGTTGCTTGCATGCTGCAATATAGTGTTACAATAGTAACCATTTAAAATAACTCTGTATGTTAACAGTAGGCAATGCATTAGGGATCAATTAAAAATAAAAGTTAATAAATAAAATTTCACACACACACACACACACACACACACACACACACACACACACACACACATATATATATATATATATATATATATATATATAATCCTGTTCATAATGGACTGAATACATAATATTTAAATTATTATGAATAATAAATGAAACATAAATTAACACATATTAGTTCAATTAATTAGTATTTAAAATATATATGAATTAACTATTAAATACAATTATTTAAGGTGTATTTATATCCGTATGTGTATAAATTGAATAAAATAAAATAAAATTGTATTACTAAATGAGGTGGATAAATGTATGAATTAACTGTTAAAGTAAAAAATATATATATTTTAAATATGAAATTACTTTCAATTAGTGAATTATTAAATTAAATGTATCATTTGTCTTATAAATATATATCATGACTTATTCCTTGTATGTTGATTAATATTTCCTTTAAATAATTTAACAAAATAAAATTAATAAGTATATATTATACTTTTATTATTAAAATCTTCTAAATAAAAATGGAGTATACTGTGTATAAATTTAAGGTATATGTTTTTATCAATAGTTGAAAACTGAATGATCTGCCAGAACAACAACAACAACAGAAAAACCTTTAAATGAGTAGTAACTTACCACTATCTGTTTGTGTTTGTGTGTGTGTGTGTGCGTGTGTGCGTGTGTGTGTTTGCGTGTGTGTCAGAGAGAGCCCACACACACACACACACACACACACACACACACACTTCCTCTAAACTGTACTGCCCTCTGTTGGATATCAAACAACACATAAGTGGAAGACGGGAGAGAATTTCCTCCTCATGTTCATCTCTACACATGCTGAAGCATGTGTGTTTTTAAATATTTGTCCTTTTGGCAGACGGTTAGCATTCTATTTGTAATTGATTAAAATCCTGCTCTTGAATTGGTTGTGTTTGGGACTTTTGTGTAAATTAATTCCAATGTTTTTATTGCAAATTATACCTCAGAAGCAATTAAACAATTGGTTGTTTACCATGATGTTGATATATGGTAAATCTTGTCATATTGTAATCATTAGAGAAGTGTAATGTTTACACGGGTATCGTCGCAGGCATGGCTCTTGTTTTCTACTCCATAAAACATTCTTTCCTTCACGCTCAGCGCATGTATTAGACCGACATTTTTGCACACCTCATTATCTCATTGCGTTTCTGTTCAAATATTTGCTTTTGGATTGAGTCGTGCTGGTTAGCTTAAATTTGTCATTTCCTGTTCCCAGAGTTTGTTCGATCTGCCCTCGGCACTGTAACATATAAACACACCGCACCTCTGCAAGACTCTGAGCTCCGAAAGTTAATAAGAAATCCATCCAAACCATAAAGAATAATTAGTTGTGTGAAAACACACGAGGAACTGACCACAGACCCAGTGGATCTACATAACTAACCGCTTGCTTCTGTGCCAAAAGGATTCACAATGAGATGCGTTTAAATAACCCAATTGCATTTGACTCTTTGGCTACATTATATATCTACTGCCAAGCTTAGTTTAACTGAGGCAGCATTTTACAAGTGTGGGTTTGCTAAACTTGTTTCCACATTTTTACAAGGTCATTAACTCATGTAATGAACTCTAAATGCACTGCAAACAACACTTGATTAGAAACACAAGCATGCAGTGCATTTCTGTATTTAATTTAAGCATTATGTCAATGAGTTATGACATCTGTTTTTCGCTTAGGGGATGTGTGTGTGTGTGTGTGTGTGTTTTAGCTTTGTACGGAGAGCCGTTCATGTTCTTTTCCACAGTAACGTCCTGGACTGGATATTGTCCTTCAACACAACAGATGCTTCCTTAAAGGGCCGTCTCTTTTGGGGCAGAGTTTGGCCCTGCTACAGACCCCTTCCCCCAACCCGTCCCTTTAAATCATGCGTTCATGGACATTAAAAATAGAACAGATCTGAACAGAGGAACAGAACAAATGCAGAAACAGACAGTGTAGAATGGTTTAGACTAAAAGCAGGGGTCATGTGATGTGGCTCTGCCATGACATCCAGTATCTTTTCATATCTGAATAATGCACTTCTACTTAAAATGCCCAGATTTGAAACCTTTTTTTTTTCATCTAAAACAATTGTAGAAACATGTTTCCTGATCATTTTCAATCCCCTCTCTAGTCACTGGGCCATTTTTCTTCTGCGCCTTTCTACCTTGAAGACTTGAGTATGTAAATGACATCTGGTCTGACTGTCTAAACTCTATATACTGGCGTAGTTCACACTGTCTTCAGGGCTCAGCTTCTGAATAATGAGAAGCGGTTGATGTGTAAATGGCCATACATTAAACTGAACATGCAAACTAAATTGACCTTCTTTACCTTTTAAATGCATGTCCCTGGCCTTATTGTGAATGATTCATCAATGCCAGTTTGTCTTTATAATCTTTAATCAGAATGTAGTAACTTGCTTTTTAATTACTTTTTGGCTGAAGGTCAAAGGCTTTCAACCCCTCCAACCGCATGCAACACAGAGACCATTTTTTTTTTTTTACCAGCCAATCAACTCTCAATAAATAAACTAAAATTCTGCACTACACTTAATAAATTTAGAATTGGTTAACCAGTTTCATGAATAAAAAGTGACAAACAGGTAAAAGCTTAAGTTCAACAATGTAACTGTACACTAGTGTTTAAACGTTTTAAGGGATAGCTCCCCAAAAAAGGAAATTTGATGTTTATCTGCTTACCCCCAGGGCATCCTCTATGTAGGTGACTTTGTTTCTTTAGTTGAACACTAACCAAGATTTTTTAACTCAAACCCTTGCAGTCTATAAGTCTTTTAATTTAAGTGGATAAAAATCACGGCTAAAACATAAAATAAAACGAAAAAGACACAAAATGATCGGTCTGTGCAAGAAAATAAACAGTATTTATATAGATTTTAACCTATGATTAACACAATGTCCAAACTGTTAGAACTCTCCTAAATGCATTTTCTTCTTCTTCTTGCTTTATGGCAGATTACAGGTTGGACCTGTAAAAAAAGTTGATAATATATTAAAATATTTTATTTTAACATTTTATGCTTATTAAACTAAAATTCTTGCATTTCGAAATGGCAAGGAAATCTCTTTAAACGTGTTCAGATTATTTGTAGCTCAATCCTGCAGAGCGCTGGCTACAGTCTATCCACATACCACATGTAAATATATTGAGGGGCAGTTCAGCTTTCATGTGCCCTACAAGGCCACACATGACCCATGTACCCAACATGCTGGGGTGGAACGAGGCCTGAGACAGAGAAGAGAAGTGAAGAGGAAGGGTTTGTTTGTGCTGTGTGTAGAACGAGATAAGCTGGATTGAAACTGAGAGACTCCTCCATATCTAAATGTAATCTCAGCACTGGATGAGGTGAATACAGTATCAGAGCACGGGATTGACGTTTGTGAACGATACTGACCAAAAAAAAGGTAGAGACGAATAACATATCCTACCTCGCTCGCCCTATTTTATAACCGCGTAAATTTTTTCATTCGTCAGGGCGGATTTTTATCACTTTAAGTGCATTTTTCTCTCGCTCTTAAATGCTGGAGTTTCCAGCTCTTAAAAGTTGCATCAGATTAGAAGAAGAGTCCTGACAAAAAGAGAATTACATGATGAATTAGATGTGCTTGAATGGGTTTTTTATTTCTATAATGTTATATTCTCACTGGACAATCATTTTCGGGCTGATAATTTAAAAGCGATATCGGTCAAACTCGGGGAAAATCAGCACGCTGCTTCTTTCGGGGAAGTCTTGGGAGTGCTGTAATCATGTGGGCTATTCGTGTTGACCTTTTGACATGTAACTCAATTACTCATGATGGACAAATACCTGCTCTGGTCTCTAATAATGAACAAACTCCTGACAGATCAACCGCTAGGAATGACAAAACTCCTCCGTGCTCGGCCAAATTTGATAATCGCTATTAATTCTGCACACATTGGCAGTCCTGACAGCATCCGAGTGACTGCGGAATCCAATTTATTCCGTAGGAGAATCCATCATTTACAGCAACCGGTGGTCCTAGCAGTGAATAAACCGTCCGAACCAAGCTGATTTGTCTGGCTGATGAAGAGAGAGGGAGGAAAAGCCACATAAAGGTGCGTTCCAATCGATGGAGGAATCCCTCGGATTCGGACTCCAGCTGAATATTTTCCCCCAACTTTGCATTTTTACTCTCCTTAGTAAGTCGGCCACTGGGGAGCGAGCTTGTTTCCCCTCTCCGCCTCATCAATAGCTAAATCCTGGTGAACAAGTGACATGGAGAAGCTGGAATCAATAGTCCAGCCTGCGTTTTCCCCTCCTTCTGGTCAAATGGTTCTACACAGTTGACAGGCATGACAAGCCGAACATGATACAAAATCATTATCAGCAGGCCATGGAGATGAGTGCAGAAAAACATGACACAGGCATTAATGGCCATGGCTGGTGCTGAATAAACTGGCTGCTCGCTAAAGGATTTGTCAAGTGGAAAAAAGATGCGGGCGAAACTTCTCCCTGCGTATTGATTTTTGGGTGGTATCGAGCCACTGGTAGTGAAATCGCAGTCAATATGACACCGCGGTGAGCAGAGGATGTCAGTGCTGGAAATGTTTTAATTTGAGCCCATGCAGGAAACACACACTCGCTCCGGCCGTTTCATACCGCTCTCACATTCGTATGCTGGCCTGAATATTCTTTAAATAATGAGCATAACACGTGTGCTTTATCACACACACATCTGCCAGTTTCAAACGTATGTGTCAAATGTTGTTTGAAAACCTCTTTGATTCAATGAGTTTAAAAATGTCAAGTGGTGTAAAAAGTAAGAGCTCATTTCCCTACTCTGTGAATGCATGAATGTTCATTTTATCATTATTTATAATTTTTATTTCTTTTAAATAATCATCAAGAATATATATTTTTTCGTTGTTTGATTTTTTTTTTATTATTCATTTTTAAAAAGTAATCGTATTGACTTTCTGTAATATCAAAACTTTTTTGATATCATGAGTAAAATCTATCTATCTATCTATCTATCTATCTATCTATCTATCTATCTATCTATCTATCTATCTATCTATCTATCTATCTATCTATCTATCTATCTATCTATCTAATCATTTTTAAAAATGAGCATTATGTCACTGACCCATTAACACTGTTGACTATTACATAATATAATTTCTTAATCATTTACTTACACCGTATGTCCCATTTTCCTTCCTGAAGTGGATTGTACTCACAGCAGCCTGAGTGTGGAAAGAATGGCTGCATCTGTTTGCATATATATATATATATATATATATATATATATATATATATATATATATATATATATATATATATATATATATATATATATATATATATATATATATATATATATATATATATATATATATTTATACTGAAGGTCACTGCATGAATTATGTGCATCAAACCAGCTGTGGAAAAAGCACAAGACATTACTGTCTGGCTAAGGGTTAAGAAAAAGACTTCTACTAGAACCCAAAAGGTTTTCATTTTCCCCACTGTACTTATGTAATGTAATATGCGTCAACTGACTGTTTTTCTTTTCAGCTTTTAGTAATTTGGTGTATAAGTAGTTAGCTTGTTTAGCAGCAATAAAACGAAAATAAAATCAAATAAAATAAATAATAATAATAATTCTGGATCTTGCTGTGTCAGGGAACTTTAATCAGTCCTCGGCTGAAATAGCTCACATCCTGTCTTTTCATTATTCCAAGCTTACTGGCTTTTTGGAGGCAAAATAAGTTCTTTAAGCGGGGAAGTGTCTCAGCTCAATTAAAAATTAAAATCAAACATTTTATAGAGGGTGAACTATTAACACAAGTTGATGAATATAGGTCATGCCACAAAGAGAAAGAGAAAAGCTTATTAATTAAATAATAAGGCCAATTCCAGCACTATCAGACCCCGTCAACTCATTCCAGCCGAGAGGGGAAAATAAATTGCCCAGCTCGGAAGAAGCTAATTTTAAGCTTGTTTACAGTGGTGCCCGAAAATGTCAGGTTAACTAAATCCCGAACTTGCTTTCCAGCTACAGTGAAAGGTAATGAGTTGATTGAAAAAGGGGAAAAAAGCTGATTAGTCCTTAACATTGTGACACGGGCCGCATTAGGAACCAGAGTAATCCAGGTCAGAGTGGAACAGGGTCATCACAGAAATTAACTTTTTGTTCATTAATTTGTCTGGATTAGTCGAGGGCAGAAAGACAGCAAATCTGCTCCAGTTTTTCTTCTGAAAATCATTTAAAAGTGTACATCAATTGTGGCTGATGGGTGACATTGGGGTTAATCAGCCTGATGTGTCCTTTTAATTGCTTTCTATTCAGAGTAAATTCATTAGATAATGTTCTCTTCGAAATTCCGGAATCAATTTAACAGAAGAAAACCACATTAACAGCTTTGCTTTCATTACCGGGTGTTGTCGTGTCACCAGACCTGGGCCAGACTTCCTCTAGGCAAACACGTTTGTGTACCGTGATTACTTACCAGGGATTTATTTCAAATCCATTCTTTTCTCCATTACCGATTTGCCCGAATTCAACGGCGAATTATAACAATGAAATAAGCCCCCAAACCCCATTTAATCACCAGAGTGAGCCGGCACGCTCAAAGGCCTGTATCGGTAGCACTGGTTGTTATTTGTGGTTAATTTGGACTGATTACAATGTGGTTAGTCTTTGGCCTGAGGCAGAGAGATGCTGCTGGAAGAGCAGACACGAATGGCTCAGCACAAGAGCACTTTCTCCACCGTTGGAAGAACATGAAGGGGAGCGCTTGGCATTGTGTGATGTGAGAATTTCGCAGTCCTAAATGTGTCAATCAGCGTGCTTCAGGACATTGTTTGAGTCATTAAGATGGCCGTCATCTTGTGAGGTGTCCGCGAGTAATTTTCTAATGGATGGGCACATTCGGCTGCGGGGTAAATTCGGTGACGACAGGGGGTGGATCATCCGAATGATGGCGAGCTGATGGAAGTTAATTTATCAATTATTTGAAAAGGATAAATTAGATTTTCTTCACGTTACAAGGTTTGGGCAGGAAGGCGCGAGAGCTCACTCATTGCATTGATAAAATTACTAAATGAAAAGCTTAAGGAACAAATGATCAATAAAATAATATAATTTTATTAGAGCATATATATATATATATATATATATATATATATATATATATAATATTTGTAATAAATAAATACCATAGAATAGAATTCCTTTAAAATGAATGCATTTTGAGCTTTACATCTACAAACATATTAAGAAAGTCCATTTATAACCATTTATAAATTTATACAATACATTGTATTATGACCACATTAAATTTAATTAATATTTAATAAATAACTAAATCTGTAACACTATGTTTTTAGGGACAATTCTCACTATAAATTAACAACTTGCTTACTGGTATATTAGCATATTAATACTGCATGTCCATATTTTACATCACTTAATCCAACCCTAAATTTAACAACCACCTAGCTATTAACAAGCAGCTAATAAGGTGTTTATTGAGGGAAAAATCCTAGTTAATAGCGAATGTGTGTTCCCTCTTCTCAAGTGTTACTAGAAAACAAACTTTAATTTTCATTTTAATTGTATTATTAGACATATTAAATGTATTATTAAATATATTAGAATAAATAAAATCATCTTTCTGATACAGTAAACTGCCAATTAAAGTAAATGGAAAAAAGGCCTATTCTAATTGATTCTCAGATGCTGTTGAGATTATTAGCAAACAGAACCAGTCGCTGCCTCCCTGCTAAACTCTCCAAAACACATACGCACATGCATTGGTCTCCTCCCAGAGCCAGTGCTCTCCCCTACAGCCGCTCCGTGCAGAGCCTCCACATAATCAAGGTAATTTGCCTGAACTAGGGGGAATATTTACTACATCAATACCAGCTTGGCTTGATTGATATCTACCCTTGTGACTTATTAGGCATTGTCACAGAAAAGGCCCTGCGGTGATGTTAAATAATTTTTCATTGATAATCGCCCTGTCACTGCTTTCGAGACAACTTTTTGAAGACCAACCTGACTGCGACGGGAGGGGAGGAGGTGCTCAGGGCCGACACAAGGCCTCTTAATTTCTTAATAAATGCTTCTTTGGAGTAGGACAGGGATTAGGGCCGAGAGAGCTGTCATGGGGACAGGTGAGAAAGGAATTGGCAGCCTTTAATTTGTCTGTGAGGAACGATGAGGCTCTTCAGGGACTAATCTCCTTATCAACACTGAGCCACCGCCTCAGGGCCAGTGCTGCCATTCACACCAAATCACACCCCCTCAACCCCCGTTTCCGTCAGACACAGAGTTTTGCATGGCAGATTCAACTTAAAACTAATGGTGCTAAGTTCTGTCACATTTATTCAATGGGATGCATGTATGAGATGGTTTGATGGCCAGAGCGATGACTGTGCATTGAGGAAAATAAGCGTTTTTTAGCATTTGCCCATGCGACGAGAACTGATTCTGGAACCTAAACAGACAGACCACCCACAGTTCATTCAATGAGCTTCTAAAACATTGAACTAAATGAGTAGTCCTAACCTGTTTGTTTGCTGCTATGCAACTTCCAGGAGCGAAGCGGTCTGGAAGCCAAACGAACCTGGCGACACTTTGATACATCAGGTGGCATCAAATCTTTGGAAGATACTTGAATTGCAAATTAAACTAGATATTAATGTAAACTTTTTTTTGCAGCAATGCTAAAATAATCATTTTTTGTTCCTCAAAGATCCTTGCAGTAAACACTTTTGAAAATGACCTTTTTTTTATTAATAGTGTGAAGAACATTTTATTAATCTAAACAAATGTTTTTGCACTAAAAATAACATTTTGTGCAATGGAAAGAAACTGTGGATGTTGAAGGTTCTTCATGATAACAGAAAAAGCCTTATTTTTAAGAATGTGCAACTCATGTAAAGCCATGGAAAGCGTTGAATCACACAAATTGTGCATATAATATAATAGTTGCTACTTAAATGCAACTAGAATCTACTGTCAGATTTTATATTTCATTTTCAAAAATGTGGACATGTAAAGACCCTTAATGCCACAAGTCAAGTCTAGCTATTAGAAACTCAACTGGTCTCTGAACTTTACCAAATTGTGTGCCAGCTGTGAAGCCATGAATCTTGGTCCATCTTCTAAAAACTTCCCCGTCACTCAAATGCAAGAAAAACACCTTCAATACTAGGTTAAGCTAAACAGAAATCTCCCACATGCTCTCTTCTGTCAGTGTGTTTTTTTTTTTTTTCTTTTCTTTTGGCAACATTAATATTAATGTCCATGCGAGAGTACCTCTAAACAGGGGGAGTGGCAGTGGCTGTTTAAGGCGTGTAATGTAAGATGACACGTGGGGCAGATCAACAGCTCTCGTCACGGTCTTTCCTGCTGAGATGTCTCTTCACCTTCCACTCCAGACTTGATCAATTACTGTCCAACACCGAGACAGGCTGCATTCACAGTGACTCCGCTGTCGACAAACGTCAATGCACGCTTAGCACTTCCTTTGAGTCAGAAGAGGGCATGTTCATTTAAGACATGAAAATCTAAACCATTAGAGGTTAATCCACACTCTGTGCTGCTCTCACAAGGGAAAGACTCGACTTAACTCCTGGATGTGCCATTGATAGACGTGGATGGTCATAAAAATAGGCTGCACGTGCAAATATGGAAGAAATGTTTGACATTACATTAAAGAAAATACTTAAATACAAGGACAGATCTTGCCTTAAGTGAGGAAGTCTGGGTGAGGTGTTAGTTCCAGAAAATAGTTGCAAAGAGGAAATGGGTAGAAAATCATTCCAAATTGCTCATGACATATTTAGCCAAAGCTGCTTTTAACCAAAATTGATTTTAGCTAACTGCAGGTAAATACTTTAATGATAGACTTTATCTTGATGTAAATTCTTACTCATCAAATGTCTTCACAACCAGATAACACTCATGAAACCAAAAAGGGTTTTACAGCCTAATGCCACACACACACACACACACACACACACGTCTCTAATTCTTTAAAACATGTATTCAAACTGGGGTCTACAGTTAATTTTATATAGGCCTAATAAAAAAATAAAAATAAAAAAGTTTTAAGTACAATTATTTCTCTTACATTCTTATCTTAATTATTTATTTGAACTTACAAAACTTTCCTGAAAGAATATTTGTAGTGGAAAAAGTGCTATACAAATTAATATGACATGAATTAAAATGTTTTCTCATCTGCATCTAATATTGGGAATAAAAAAGAGCACTGTTTCCTTTTTTTTAAAGTACTATACATTATTTTTAAGCAATATTTTAAATCACTTCTTTCGAATTCACTAAAATGTTTATATAAAAGCCATTTAATTGCCTTCAAACCTTTATATTATATTATTTTTCTTTCTTTTTTGTCACACAGTATAAATGTATTTCTACGCATTTATATATATGTCTTATCTTATTTTAGGCGGGCTTGGCTTGCATTAACATTTTTAAAACCCCTGCTTAACAACTTAAACAGAGCTCTTAAGTAAAAGAGCTGATCTAAAGAACTTATAATGAAGCATCAAAAACTTTCAGAGAACACCTGTGAATAATGGTACTTGTTCAGCAAAGAGCATTCAGTATTATTGTTAATATGAACACGGCCTAAAAGGTTTTCCCACCTCTGCACATACAGTAAGTGGTATACGGGTCCGCTGTAGAGGTAACTGATCCCTGCAGAGTTGCTTTAGTCTCATGAGGTTAAAATCATTTCGCGGCACAGGTCTGGAAATTGCCTCTCACTTAGAAAACTTCAGGTGGGTTAGAGCCCAGTAATCTGCTGCACTTAATGAACAGTTTAAAACAGTGGGTGAAGGGTCAGGACCTCCCAGCCTGCTGGAGTTCCAGTGTAAATTGTCTGAATTAACCGTGAGTATACGGTCTGAAATCGTATCCCTGCGAGGAGCAGAACATGCAGTAAAGGCGTTACAGCTCGTTAACTTCCCCCTCAAAACAGATTATCCTGCTACTGCCCATCGGGGAACCGGCCGCACCCAATTGGTCTAGAGGGCGTTCGTCTGTATTGATCAGGCAAAACCAATCGTGTGGCTTTATGTCCACTGTTATGGCAAATATTTATGGAGGACACATTAGCCAATCATTGAACAGCGATAATGGGGAAAGTGCAGCTGGGGCATGATCTCATCTGCCGAAAATTGGTTGAAGGACCGTTTATAAGACGCACAAAACCAGCTGTTGGTGTGCAACTCAATACATGTGCATGTGACTCACTACCAACTCTGGAAACTTTAATGTAAACTCATTCAAACAGGTGCTGTTTGCATCGTTGCATGCAAATATGCATGTCTTTTAAAGCTCTAAGATGCAGTTTGGGCTTTAAGAGTTCAATAAGTGCTTGTATTTCTCCTGTAATATCCATAATGTATCCCTAAAAAGGCAGCTGTTAGCCAACATACCTCTTCACATCTTGATGAAGACCCAGGGTTTGAGAGATTTGTAAGATCTGAATATATCACATAAACACAAAATAAATGATTTACTTGTCAGTCAGACCTTCCCTGTATAAATGGGCCGTTCTTAGCCAAAACAAGAAAAAAGAAGCATGCAATATATGCAGCCTTATTAAACATTTACAATTCGACAGCTCAATTTTAGAAAAAAAAAAAAAAACAGATCATAAACACCAAAATTTGAGAGAAAAATCCAATGTGAATGAAATTCAGGTGTGAAAGGAGGTGAACATTTACATCCATTAAATAGCATAATAACTTTCATGTAAACCATTTTAATCACTCTACTTATGCATAAAGTTGCATTTTAAAATCCGATTGGAATCTGTAGTCAGCAGGGTTTTTAGAGTTAGCTAAAACTAAAACAATAAAAAAAAACTATTTATTTATTTAGAAGGAATAATAAAATGATAATAAATAATAAAACATATTTTAATTCAACTACTTCCCAAGGAAGCATTTCCTGTTAACATTTACTTTAAACTTGATATGAAAAATAATAAAAGGTATGTTTACATAAAAAACTAATAAAATGAATAAAAAAGTTTTTTTTTTTTTTTTTTTTTTTAATACAACCAAAAAATAACACCGGCATTGGATTCTATTTTTCATTTTCAGAAATGCAAACGGGCATGATTTTCAAAGTCCTAAGATGAAAACCCACATCTCATTACATGTGTAGTTCTGGCTTTTAAAGTTCAATAAGTTCCTCCAACCCTTATTTATACCATAATATCCATAATGTATCGCTAACAAGCAGCCGTTACCCAGAATCCCCCTCATTCTTGTCATCTTCATGAAGGCCGAGGGTGTGAGAGCTTTGAATGATCTTTGCATTAAGTCAGCGTGGCCTCTAATGATTAGCGTGAGTGGGGAGCTTTCATTTCCCCGGTCCTGGAAGATCACAGGGGACGAATCGCTACACCCTTCTCCCTCTGCGCCGAATGGAGGTGATTAAAAACTTAGCGGTGAATTGGACCATCAGAGCCCTTTAAGAACCTGTTCTCTCCTCCTCTCTTCTCACTGAGAGGAGCTACCTGGGTCTTTTACAAGAGGATACATCATTAATGAGGATGAGAGTGAGTTAATCATTTTCACAGTCACCTCCCCTCATTCATTCCCACAATCCACTCATTTGCACTCGACGCACTCCATTCCTCAAAGCTCCACTTTGAGGCACAATCTACATGTATTCTTTACTATGGATGCATAGCTCATGCTGGGTCACGTCAAATAGATGTTTAAATAATAAGTCGTTTCTTCTCTTCATGTGTTGCCGTGATGCACATTTTGATTTTGACTATTCTCCAGATCTGAAGCCAGTAAAACATGAAACAGCCCACGTAATTTACTGCCTTCCAAAAGTACATTGATGAATGAGTCATTTCGGGGAACACACACAACTATATTAATAAAAGATACAATTTTAGAGATAACGTAGTTCTAAAGTGATTTAAATTAAAGAAATAATCAATTAAATGCCATTTAGTTTCTAAATTATTTTGACTTTACCATTCAATAGTTTGGGGTTGGTCTTTAATGCACACCAGAACTACATTTATTTGCTCTGCAGAATTGTGAAATATTATTACAATGTGAATATATTGTAAAATTAAATTCATTCCTGTGATCAAAGCTGAATATTCAGCATCATTACTAATGTGGTCATTCTAATATGGCAAATTTTCTGCTGCTGCAAAAAAAAAAAGAAAAAAAAAAGCACAATATTTCCCCCCAGGATTCTTTAATTTAAAGTTTAACAGAAAACATTAACAGAATCCTTTCTGAGTAAAAGTATTAAATGCATCTTACCTACCCAGATAGAATGGTGGTGTACATTTACAGTCTTTACATTGTAAATATTGGTCAATCAGAATGTCATCAGCTAGGTCCACCATTGGATTTTTTCCATCTGAAAGAGTTTCAATAGACTTTCTGAAAACAAAGCTTTAGCTTTGTTGCTTTTAGCATGTCAGAAGTTGTTGACTCTCCAAGCATGGCAGTGTTGGATCTGTTGGTGATTGTTAGTGAATCACTGCGTGTTTACATATGTAAAATGAGCACACCTAATTGTCTAGTCCAATATTCCCACACACAGACTGTTGTTTGGTCATTAGAACCAATAAGAAACACGTTCTATGACATTTGTTTGACTGTTTGGAGTGCTTGACATCATTTGCTATTTAAACCACTCAATAACATCTGATTCATTTAGAATATTGATTCGTTTTTACCAGAGAAATTCCCAGTTTATTCAATGTCAGGTTTGTAGCAATATAAAATGGACACATTCTGCACTAAATTCACATTGTACATAGATGCATAACGCAGAGCCTAAAGTGGATTATTTTTACGATTTTATTTTATTGTTTACGATTCTAACATGCCACTCACCACTTAAAAGTTTTGACAGTATGTGTATGATTTTGACCTGATTATATATAATATATGGATCCAGAAGTTGTTTATCACCAACACATCAAAAATGTGTGTAATAATGTTTCAATTTAAAATAAGTGTTTTCAGCAGCCATTACTGAAATAACAGGATTTATTTGATATAATATAATATAATATAATATAATATAATAAACAACTTCTGGATCCATATATATATATATATATATATATATATATATATATATATATATATATATATATATATATATATATATATATATATATATATATATGGATCCAGAAGTTGTTTGTGAATTAGACATTACTGTAAAATAGGTGGATTTATTTATTTATTTTTATATCAAATAAATCCTGTTATTTCAGTAATGGCTGTTGAAAATTCAGCCAATAAAAATGATATTTTAAATTATATTAAAACAGAAAACACTTATTTTAAATTGAAATATTATTACACATATTTTTGATGTATTGGTGAGCATAAGAAACTTCTTTTAAAAATAAATAAATAACTCTTACTGATGGCAAACTTTTGAACAGCAGTGTCTTGTTTTATTTACCACCTTCCAATCAGTAATATGCCTAAATCTCCAGTAAACTCCTCAGCATTCCTCAAAGTACAACTTATGAATGCAAGAGAAAACATCCAGCACTTCTTCATAACCGAGGTCTCCATTAAGCCCTCGTCTCTGTGGGACGGCAAGAGTGTACGCGTGAGGGGCGTACGTAATGTGTCTGTATTCCTCGGTGTGTGGTGTGTGAGTTCAGAAGGTGAGGCTCTGTCTGTAATCTCAGACGGTGAGGGTGAGTCCTGACATGCTCCTTTTTTCTGCTCCAGGAGTCACATCATCAGCGAGAGGTTCATTTTGCATACTAACAGGAGAGGAGAGGGAGTCACACTTGTTCGAGAGGACACTCGTGGAACGCTCCCACACAGCTCAGGTTAGCCGTAGATGACCTGCGCTGCAGAGATGCAGGAATGTCAGATGAATATACATGTCGATGAATCTGAATCTCAATAGTGCTTTGATATACATCACTAATGACTTGAAAGCATATAATCCTACCCGCAAAATAGAGATTAAGGGCAGATTCATATTCAAATACAGTGTCCTCCAAAAGTCTGGAAACACACACCTTCTTATTATTTGATAAATTTGCAGTGATGCAAGACAACACAAACTATTAATATAAATATATATTCAGACTTTCATTCCATATATTCAAACATTTGTTTTATATATTCAGACATTAATTATATATGTATTCAGACTTTCATTCCATATATTCAGATTTTCATTCCATATATTCAGTCATTTGTTTTATATATTTAGACTTTCATTCTATAAATTCAGACTTCATATTATAAATACAATTATTTCCTGAACGGCTTTCCATAATAAATATAACAATTCATGAATTTAGAACAAACCTCTTTAAAATGTGTATTGATTGGCCAGTAGTGGAGTGACCCAATAATCTTAAACCTTTAAATCCAGTATTCAGAAATCTCAGCTTTTTTTGATCAAAAGTGACATAAAATATATTTATAATGCTACAAAAGATACATTTCATATAAATGCTGCTCTTTTAAACTTTCTAATAACCACAGATTCCTGAAAAAGTAACATGTTTTCCACCATAATACGAAGCACATCTTTTCAACATTGGAAACATTGATATTCAGCATATTAGATGATTTCTGAAGGAACATGTGACAATGAAGACTGGAGTAATGATGCTGAAATTCAACTTAGATCACAGAAATGAGTTACATTTATGCAAAAAGAAAAGGGTTATTTTTAAATCAAAATAATTCACAATATTACTGTTTTTATTTGTTTGATCTTATCAAAAAAGCACTGTTTGTTAGCATATGATTCTTATTTCAAAAATATTCAAATGCCTCACTGAAAATATTAAAAGGTAGTGTAATATGTTGTCAATGAGAAAATTATGTTTTTCTTTCTCATAATTTGACTTGTCTTAAAATTGTGATTTCTTATTTTAAACTTTGTCCAATAACTTTTGTATTTACTCTGATTGAACTGCAGCATGCACATTTCATTATGCTTGTATAGAGAGAGAGAGAGAGAGAGAGAGAGGGTGAGCTGGGCCCACAGGCTTTGGTGGTTGTGGGGCACGCCATTTTTTAGTTGATATCTGGGGGCTTGCAGTGGAAGAGTGGGAGACGCTGGAGAGAGGGATATTGTGTCTGGTGAGATGGGCTGTGGCTCACGTTTGTGCTGAGCAAGTTACAGTTAGTCTAACTATTTGTTTGCATGTCTATATTATATGTTATACCCGATAATAATGTGAAGGCCATGGTGTCGCCACATTGTGCACTGATATTTGATGTACGTTCAAGTCTTGCATGCTACATGCTAGCTATCTCAGTTTCAGAACAAATGATAGCCTTCATGCCATTCTTTCTAATATATACCACACTGAACCACATTAATGGTTTTAATGACTGTATAGCAAAGATGGACAGAAATCCAGCTAATAGCTTTTAGTTTCATTAAGATAAACCCTCGGTACGTCATATAATCGGGAGACAATGTGCAAATCATTGAGAGAAACGTTAGATTACGTTAAAACAGAGGATCCCATTCCTCAGTGGATTCATAATCTTTTTTGATAATAGCGATTCAAGGTTGACAGAGACTCTGTTGGACAGAGAAACCACCAATCAGAAAGCAAATACAACTTGCACTTTAACGAGAGAGAGGGACAGAAACAGCCTCATAATCTCCTATTCAGAGCAGGTACTAATGAAGAATTCCATATATTCTAAAATTTAATTAAAACCCCAAAGATTTCAAATTAGATGCAATTTGAAATGCCTGGGGCAGAAATACATGCACTTGCGTGGCAAGGGTATCAGACTGAAAGTTGATATCGTAATTGGTGTTGATGTATTTTCTGTGTTGCCAGACTGAGGCGAGGAGCTCATAACCATAGACAAATTCTCAGTAGATTACCTGCTCATTGAGAATGCCATCACTCAGGTCTGCACTCCTCTAAATTACCCCACCACTAAAGCTCTCTTAGCGAGACACAGCTGGCCACCAGCACCACACATGCGTTACGCATGCCGCACCCACTGCACGCAAATATGCTTGGCTGAATATTAAAATATAATTGGCATTCATCCTAAGTAGCTTAAACCATTTCGATATTTCCTTTTTAAAACGATTTGGAGTCTCTGCAGTCATTATTTTCAAAGAGTCAATCCATATTCTAATGACAGGGAAGCAAACGCAAAGGTTTGCTCAGGCATGTGTGTTTATATGCTTTCTTGTGGTTTGTTTGAGCTTTCATTGGACAGCCTGAAATGAGAGTCTATTATCTAATGACACAAAATTGCACCATGTACAGAACTATTCACTGATGCAAATGCATGAGAGAATATACAAATGTCTGTACTCAGACTTAAAATGCATTACAGTAACCTAAGTTTGAACTAAAACACTGTTTTTGTTCCTATTACTTAATCATAATGAATTAATATCTCCTAAAATCGATGAGGAATGTTTACATAGTTTTTGCTAAATGAAATATATATATATATATATATATATATATATATATATATATATATATATATATATATATATATATATATATATATATGGTAAAAACCAGCAGCTATTGTTGCCGGAATTTTCCCATAAAATATACAGTATTGACATTTTAGGTTTTAGCTTAAATTTACAGTTAAAAACAGTAATTTCATTAACTAATACAAGGCTAATATACCAACCTACTGAAGAACTGAAATCTGTTTTGAACCTTTGTAATACACTGATAACCACCAAATGTAGGTATTGATGAAAAAGTCACTTGATGAACCAAAGCCCATCACAAGCAGCTTTTAAATAATAGCATATGTAGAAGGTGCACAGTGTCATTCACACAAACACTAAACACCATGATGGTAACAAGCATGAAACTGAAATAATGCCATAAACATTATTTTAACAACATTAGGGGTAGCATACAACCCTAATACAAAAAACTGATATGAAAAAAAAGAAACATTGTTCTTTCAACTACAACAAAAAAGATCAAATTCAGAATGTAATGCAGAATGTAATTTTCTGATGTTTTTCCCTTCCAAAAACTGTAATTACCATAAAATTACATGTAATGTCCAATACAGTTATATAGTATATATAGTAGTGTAATTTACCATTATACCATTAATTTACCATATATAGTAGTGCAATTTACCATTAACCATTTAACAAGTTTTTTATACAGTGCATTTTCGTTTTATCAATATGGTATGTTGAATGCTAAATTCAAGTTAGATTTAAAAAAAGTAATCTGAATACATTGACTAAAATTACATTTGACAGTCTTTACAAAAAAAAGAGTTTGCTTTAACAACACCAGTTGTCATTGTCATATTGATGATCTTAATCACTGTAGAAGAAATGTTTAATTTGACATGAATACAAAAGAAGCTATGAAGGATAGACATGCGTTTTCGAGAGATTTTTTTTTCCCTTATATATATATTAGACAGTACACTCCTTTGAATGAAAATGTCTTTGATCCTTTTTAAATGAAACTGTATGAATGGCATCTACCCTGGTATATAGTTGCCATGGTACATTTTTGTAAGGACTGTGTGTGGGCATTATTTATCTACATAAAATACAACTTTATTCATCATTCTTTGCTTTCATACACTCTTTATTTATTTATTTATTTTGCACTAATACACAGAGTGTCTGGGAATTAAAGTGCATCTGTTGGAGTCTTCTGGGAACCAGAAAAGCAGTGTTCCTGAGTGTTTCTGGGAGGCATCGCTCTCCCCTCACATACATTCTCACATGAGATTGTAAAAATGTCAGCCTGCCAATCACGAGTATTTGAATTTTCTGTTGACAGGCGCAGGCACCTGGAGGATGTGAATATGATAAGTTGTCACCTCGTCATGGAGATTCTCCATTCGGCCTGGAGAGTGAGACAGTAATAATTTTACAGACCTTCACAGTTTCAAAATAACTTTTAATATTAGAGCGGGGGAAAAAGCTGTTGAATTATAAACGCCCGCCACTGCGGCTCTTCGACACCACCATCTGTCTTTTTGATGGAGATGAGGAAAGAGAGAGAGAGGTGCAGAGGTCAGCCCGTAACATGGGGACAGCGAAAAAACCACAGCAGCTGCCGGAACGCCGAGACCGGAGAGTATTTTCATATGCACTTCTCATTGGGAAGCAAATCAAACTGTGTGGTCGATCTGAGGTGAAGGAAAGTCACTTAAATTCTTAACCACAACATGGGGCCTGACTGACTGCATGTCACCTCTGTTTTCACACTGAAGAAACAGAAAATGTGTGAGAAGAAACGGACGCCTCTGCAATTGCTCCAACTTGAATGCTGGCCTTCATGTGTGTAGGAAATGCCTGGTGTAATGATGTAAGTGCACATGCATGAGACGTATTAACAAAACGAGCACGCCAAAATGTTGTCATTACCAGTGGGAACCTCTGGATTGCTTTAACGCCACTTTCTGGGGTTCAGAGTCAATTAAAGAATCAAGGTGAAAGCAAATGGTTTTTCCAATTGCTAAAACAGAATAGTTCAAACAGAAATGAAAATTCTGTCAGCATTTACTCAAGCTCATGTCATTCCAAACCAGGGCAACTTTCAGGTTAAACTTTTTTTCAATAATTAATTTGAGATATTTTTCCAACTATAAGTAGTGTTGGGAAAGTTACTTTTAAAAGTAATGTATTGCAATATTACTCCACAAAAAAAAAAAAAAAAAAAAAAAAAAAAGTGAGTTCCCTTTTTTCGAAAGTAATGCATTACTTCACTTTTGCATTACTTTTTGTAATCTGGTCCGGGCATGTGTGTGTGTGTGTGTTTATTTATTTTTATTTAAAAAAAAATAAAATAATAATATATATATGATATATGATATATATAATTATTATTATTATTTTTTTTTTTTTTGACAATTGTAATTCTATTTTAACCTTTCGTTTTCAAAAAGTTTTAAAAACAAGCTTTTCAAGTTAAAGTTCAGTTCTATTTCTCAACAATTCTGTATTCTGTTTTCTACCTTAATTCAATTAAAAAAATGAAAAACTGGCATTGGAATTTACAAAGCATTCAGAATTATTTTCAGAAACCCTTCCCAGGATGACTTGAAGACAGTATCAATCTGAAGAAGGAATGATCAGCATTTTCCATTAGCATATACCCTCTCCATCTCTTTCTCTGCCAATCCAACCTCTCAAAGCAAACAAAAGGCTCATTGAAATGTCCAAGCCGTACGTATGGGCTCACTCCTTCAGCCAACTAATGTCAAGAGTTGAGCTTGCTTTGCTTTCTGTACCTGTGCCAAAAATTATGCAGTATCCAGCCAAGACCAACATGGCCACTTGGAGCGGCTAACCGCTAACTAACCCTCATAACTGGCCAGTGTTATATGCCATCCAGGTGCTATAAAACACTCTACTGTGGCACAATGAGGGAGAGGCCGTCGTGATGTAAGTGGAGTTGTGGAGTGTGTTTGGTGGTGAATGAGTCTTTCGGCGGTGGAGACTGTGGCCAGTGTTTAAGGGAGGGAATTAAAGCTCCTCAGGGGACCGTATGTGTCTGTGAGCTGTTCGGCTCTACATCTATGAACCGTAATTTGATCTGCATTAAATTTCTATAAATGTTTTATTCGCCAGGGTTGGAGTACAGTATGTGACAATGAGTAAAAATCTAATCTAAAGACACACTTTATATGTAGACATAAACACACTTGCTACTATTTGAAAGTTTGGGATATGTGAACTTTTGGTTTTGGAAAGAAATTAATACTTTTATTCAGCAAGGGTGCATTAAATGGTGCATTAATGGATTAAAAGTGATTGTAAATACATTATAGTACAGCTGTTCTCAAAAATGATAATAAGGAATGTTTCTTGAACATCAAATCCGCATATTAGAATGGTTTCGGAAGGATTATGTGATACTGAAGACTGGAGTAATGATGCTGAAAATTTGGCTTTGCATCACTTTAATAAATTACACACACACACACACACACACACACACACACACACACACACACACACACACACACACACACACACACATATATATATATATATATATATATATATATATATATATATATATTACAATGGAAATAGGTTATTTTAAATTGTAATATTATTTCACATTTGTACTGTTCTTATTGTATTTTTCTTAATAATAATAAATAAAATAAAAATGCAGCCTTGGTGAGCATAAGACTTTTGTTGACCCTAAACATTTGACCAGCATCATGTATTTTTAAAGGGAGCATAACTTCACTAAAAATTAAAATATGATGTGCCTTTCTGCCGTTTTTTTTTATTTATTTATTTTTTTATATATGTATTATTAAGTCAGTTGTTTCTTTGTTTTGTTTTCTTTGTTTTTATACGTCGTAGTTGCACATTTCAATGCTCCAAACGAGTTTAACCTTCATATTTCAGAGAAACTAAAACCTGAACCAAAAACTAACATTATGCTGCCAAGTGAAAGTGACACATTGCCAACACGTCTTGATCGGAATATTCAAGGGACTGAATACGTCTATTATAAATAAACCAAAACAATGAGAGAATGATTTTATGAATAACTGGTGGTTGATTTATAAAAAAAAAAAAAAATAAAAAAAATTGTCAGTCGAAATTCAAAAAAAAAAAAAAAAACTACAACAACAACAAAAAAAAAAAAAAAAAAAACACCAGAGGTCTCGCTATGAACTTGTTCAGACTGCAAATCAATAATTGAATCCCTGATGTCAAAAACAATTACAATATGCACAGCTATCAGGTTAAATCATATTTAGATGCAAGCACTACTTGTATTTACCACATTCTGTCTTTCTGTATTTTTTGTGTGTTAGGCCCCAGAGGTTTAACACAATTCATTATGCATGAGCATCAACTTACAGTACTTGACTGCCGATTAATAGAAAGTTTTCAGGATGAACATTAGCTGCACGTTATGCATACAATATAGGGCCTTCTTGTTTGTGACTAATTATTTACATAGGCTACATTCTGTATGAATATGCATGCACCATATTTAAATATACACATCTATTCTTAGTGATGAAGTGTAGATTATTCAGTAGTTCTGACTACTTTGTTAGTGAAACAAAGGTACTGTATTCAGACAAGCTCTTTCACCTCTTCCTCATCTTTTCTGCAAGTATCCAACACCTGATAACTACATCCCTCATGCATAAACATGAGGACAATGACCAAAGCTGTTAATTCTCATTTATTTAAATTCTTTGTTTTGTGTTTGATAGTGCAAATACCCAGATAACTCCAGAGCTCTCAATACTGTAGATCTTTTCTCTACGTGTTCTGCGAGTGCTTCTCTTCCTTCAGTGGTTTGGGAGAGAGCGAGCTTTGTTCTCGCCCAGAAACTGACACTTCATATAGTTTATGGTTTTTAATAGTAGCGGGCATAGCAGGAGTAGCCGAGAGTTGGTGCGAGTATGTTTAGCTGTAGTAAAATAATTTCCATTAGTTATTGGATTCAGGTTTTAAAAGGAAACCCCTGAAGTTTCCTGTGCTTTAATATTTCACAGAAGAGAAATGGAAATGAATTATGTTTTCAGATGTTCCCACAATCTGTTATGAGAGGAGATGAAGTGTATATTCTTTGCTGAAATATTGTAATTTTTTTTTTACAAATTAATCATTAATATGGTGACTTTTAATGTTTCGTTAAGCTTTTAGAACAACCGTACTATCACAGACCAGCAAAGTCGTGTAATAAAGTACTTGTGTAGAGAAACAATGGTTCTGTATTAAAACCTAGTGAACTAGTGCTTTGCTGTCTACCCCCTATGTAGACAGCTAACTTCTAAGACTGCATCCTAACTAACAATCACAATAACATTATATTAAGAAATATTAATAACATTTATAACATCAACATGTGTAACAATTGTAAAATATATTAAATTAAATATATATTCTTAAATTAAATATAATAAGAATAATAATAAGAATAATTATAATAAATAAATAAATAAATAAATAAATAAATAAATAAATAAATAAATAAATAAATAAATCTTAAGAGGCAATATTTGCTGTTCACCTCTGGCAACAGCCTTCGCTTTGGGAGCATGTTTATGATAAATAAATAAAGTCATATTTTTCCACGTACAGTACATCTGTCCTTGCACATCACTAACAAAGTACTATGAAAGTCCTTCTGCAAAAACCAAATACCCAAGCGCACACAGACACAAACCCTCACACATGCACTAAATAACACACACTTCACACCTCCAATGAAAAAGTGTGTACCAGATCCATTTTCACCCTTTAAGCACTAA